>NW_027523358.1:0-50489 GCF_052094955.1 Ictidomys tridecemlineatus
GAAAGGGCCTGCCAAGCTTCCAAAAAACTACGAGTTGCCTGAAATCTCAGCACACACTTTTTCACCCAATCTTGATGAAACTTTCAGGTAATGATCAGTACACCATTTTCCACTTGGCTGACAAATTTTGTTCTTCTAGGTGAAACCGTTCGTTGGCAGTAACAGGTTTCATTTTGAGGTTTCACTCTGTTTTCTCCTATAGGGATACATGTATTTGGAACTCTAAATCAAACACGGTTTGTGCTAGCTCTTTGAAACTTGACACAATAAAGCAGTTTCAAGTTCTATCTCTATGGTTTGTTTGCTGTTGATGTAGCCCTAAGCAGAGACTTGCGAGAATCACTTTCATGGAAAGGGCCTGCCAAGCTTCCAAAAATCTACGAGTTGCCTAAAATCTCAGCACACACTTTTTCACCCAATCTTGATGAAACTTTCAGGTAATGGTCAGTACACCAATCCCACTTGGCTCGCCAAATCTCGTTCTTCTAGGTAAAACCGTTCGTTGGCAGTAACCGGTTTCATTTTGAGGTTTCACTCTGTTTTCTCCTATAGGGATACATATATTTGGAACTCTAAATCAAACACGGTTTGTGCTAGCTCATTGAAACTTGACACCATAAAGCAGTTTCAAGTTCAATCTCTATGGTTTGTTTGCTGTTGATATAGCCCTAAGCAGAGACTGGCGAGAATCACTTTCATGGAAAGGGCCTGCCAAGCTTCCAAACAACTACGAGTTGCCTGAAATCTCAGCACACACTTTTTTCACCCAATCTTGATGAAACTTTCAGGTAATGATCAGTACACCAATCCCACTTGGCACGCCAAATTTCGTTCTTCTAGGTGAAACTGTTCGTTGGCAGTAACCGGTTTCATTTTGAGGTTTCACTCTGTTTTCTCCTATAGGGACACATGTATTTGTAACTCTAAATCAAACACGGTTTGTGCTAGCTCTTTGAAACTCGACACAATAAAGCAGTTTCAAGTTCTATCTCTATGGTTTGTTTGCTGTTGATGTAGCCCTAAGCAGAGACTGGCGAGATTCACTTTCATGGAAAGGGCCTGCCAAGCTTCCAAAAAACTACGAGTTGTCTGAAATCTCAGCACACACTTTTTCACCCAATATTGATGAAACTTTCAGGTAATGATCAGTACACCAATCCCACTTGGCTCGCCAAATTTCGTTCTTCTAGGTGAAACCGTTCGTTGGCAGTAACCGGTTTCATTTTGAGGTTTCACTCTGTTTTCTCCTATAGAGATACATGTATTTGGAACTCTAAATCAAACACGGTTTGTGCTAGCTCTTTGAAACTTGACACAATAAAGCAGTTTCAAGTTCTATCTCTATGGTTTGTTAGCTGTTGATGTAGCCCTAAGCAGAGACTGGCGAGAATCACTTTCATGGAAAGGGCCTGCCAAGCTTCCAAAAAACTACGAGTTGCCTGAAACCTCAGCACACATTTTTCACCCAATCTTGATGAAACTTTCAGGTAATGATCAGTACAACAATCTAACTTGGCTCGCCAAATTTCGTTCTTCTAGTTGAAACCGTTCTTTGGCAGTAACCGGTTTCATTTTGAGGTTTCACTCTGTTTTCTCCTATAGGGATACATGTATTTGGAACTCTAAATCAAACACGGTTTGTGCTAGCTCTTTGAAACTTGACACAATAAAGCAGTTTCAAGTTCTATCTCTATGGTTTGTTTGCTGTTGATGTAGCCCTAAGCAGAGACTGGCGAGAATCACTTTCATGGAAAGGGCCTGCCAAGCTTCCAAAAAACTACGAGTTGCCTGAAATCTCAGCACACACTTTTTCACCCAATCTTGATGAAACTTTCAGGTAATGATCAGTACACCAATCCCACTTGGCTGACAAATTTTGTTCTTCTAGGTGAAACCGTTCATTGGCAGTAACCGGTTTCATTTTGAGGTTTCACTCTGTTTTCTCCTACAGGGATACATGTATTTGGAACTCTAAATCAAACACGGTTTGTTCTAGCTCTTTGAAACTTGACAAAATAAAGCAGTTTCAAGTTCTCTCTCTATGGTTTGTTTGCTGTTGATGTAGCCCTAAGCAGAGACTGGCGAGAATCACTTTCATGGAAAGGGCCTGCCAAGCTTCCAAAAATCTACGAGTTGCCTGAAATCTCAGCACACACTTTTTCACCCAATCTTGATGAAACTTTCAGGTAATGGTCAGTACACCAATCCCACTTGGCTCGCCAAATCTCGTTCTTCTAGGTAAAACCGTTCGTTGGCAGTAACCGGTTTCATTTTGAGGTTTCACTCTGTTTTCTCCTATAGGGATACATGTATTTGGAACTCTAAATCAAACACGGTTTGTGCTAGCTCTTTGAAACTTGACACAATAAAGCAGTTTCAAGTTCAATCTCTATGTTTTGTTTGCTGTTGATGTAGCCCTAAGCAGAGACTGGCGAGAATCACTTTCATGGAAAAGGGCCTGCCAAGCTTCCAAACAACTACGAGTTGCCTGAAATCTCAGCACACACTTTTTCACCCAATCTTGATGAAACTTTCACGTAATGATCAGTACACCAATCCCACTTGTCTCGACAAATTTCGTTCTTCTAGGTGAAACCGTTCGTTGACAGTAACCGGTTTCATTTTGAGGTTTCACTCTGTTTTCTCCTATAGGGATACATGTATTTGGAACTCTAAATCAAACACGGTTTGTGCTGGCTCTTTGAAACTTGACACAATAAAGCAGTTTCACGTTCAATCTCTATGGTTTGTTTGCTGTTGATGTAGCCCTAAGCAGAGACTGGCGAGAATCACTTTCATGGAAAAGGCCTGCCAAGCTTCCAAAACACTACGAGTTGCCTGAAATCTCAGGACACACTTTTTCACCCAATCTTGATGAAACTTTCAGGTAATGATCAGTACACAAATCCCACTTGGCTCGACAAATTTCATTCTTCTAGGTGATACCGTTCGTTGGCAGTAACCGGTTTCATTTTGAGGTTTCACTCTGTTTTCTCCTATAGGGATACATGTATTTGGAACTCTAAATATAACACGGTTTGTGCTAGCTCTTTGAAACTTGACACAATAAAGCAGTTTCAAGTTCAATCTCTATGGTTTGTTTGCTGTTGATGTAGCCCTAAGCAGAGACTGGCGAGAATCACTTTCATGGAAAGGGCCTGCCAAGCTTCCAAAAAACTACGAGTTGCCTGAAATCTAAGCACACACTTTTTCACCCAATCTTGATGAAACATTCAGGTAATGATGAGTACACCAATCCCACTTGTCTCGCCAAATTTTGTTCTTCTAGTTGAAAACCGTTCGTTGGCAGTAACCGGTTTCATTTTGAGGTTTTACTCTGTTTTCTCCTATAGGGATACATGTATTTGGAACTCTAAATCAAACACGGTTTGTGCTAGCTCTTTGAAACTTGACACAATAAAGCAGTTTCAAATTATATCTCTATGGTTTGTTTGCTGTTGATGTAGCCTAAGCAGAGACTGGCGAGAATCACTTTCATGGAAAGGGCCTGCCAAGCTTCCAAAAAACTACGAGTTGCCTGATATCTCAGCACACACTTTTTCACCCAATCTTGATGAAACTTTCAGGTAATGATCAGTACACCAATCCCACTTGGCTCGCCAAATTTTGTTCTTCTAGGTGAAACCGTTCGTTGGCAGTAACCGGTTTCATTTTGAGGTTTCACTCTGTTTTCTCCTATAGGGATATATGTATTTGGAACTCTAAATCAAACACGGTTTGTGCTAGCTCATTGAAACTTGACAAAATAAAGCAGTTTCAAGTTCTATCTCTATGGTTTGTTTGCTGTTGATGTAGCCCTAAGCTGAGACTGGCGAGAATCACTTTCATGGAAAGGGACTTCCAAGCTTCCAAAAATCTACGAGTTGCCTGAGAACTCAGCACACACTTTTTCACCCAATCTTGATGAAACTTTCAGGTAATGATCAGTACACCAATACCACTTGGCTCGCCAAATCTCGTTCTTCTAGGTAAAACCGTTCGTTGGCAGTAACCGGTTTCATTTTGAGGTTTCACTCTGTTTTCTCCTATAGGGATACATGTATTTGGAACTCTAAATCAAACACGGTTTGTGCTAGCTCTTTGAAACTTGACACAATAAAGCAGTTTCAAGTTCTATCTCTATGGTTTGTTTGCTGTTGATGTAGCCCTAAGCAGAGACTGGCGAGAATCACTTTCATGGAAAGGGCCTGCCAAGCTTCCAAAAAACTACGTGTTGCCTGAAATCTCAGCACACACTTTTTCACCCAATCTTGATGAAACTTTCAGGTAATGATCAGTACACCAATCCCACTTGGCTCGCCAAATTTTGTTCGTCTAGGTGAAACCGTTCGTTGGCAGTAACCGGTTGCATTTTGAGGTTTCACTCTGTTTTCTCCTATAGGGATACATGTATTTGGAACTCTAAATCAAACACGGTTTGTGCTAGCTCTTTGAAACTTGACACAATAAAGCAGTTTCAAAGTATATCTCTATGGTTTGTTTGCTGTTGATGTAGCCCTAAGCCGAGACTGGCGAGAATCACTTTCATGGAAAGGGCCTGCCAAGCTTCCAAAAAACTACGAGTTGCCTGAAATCTCAGCACACACTTTTTCACCCAATCTTGATGAAACTTTCAGGTAATGATCAGTACACCATTTCCACTTGGCTGACAAATTTTGTTCTTCTAGGTGAAACCGTTCGTTGGCAGTAACAGGTTTCATTTTGAGGTTTCACTCTGTTTTCTCCTATAGGGATACATGTATTTGGAACTCTAAAATCAAACACGGTTTGTGCTAGCTCTTTGAAACTTGACACAATAAAGCAGTTTCAAGTTCTATCTCTATGGTTTGTTTGCTGTTGATGTAGCCCTAAGCAGAGACTTGCGAGAATCACTTTCATGGAAAGGGCCTGCCAAGCTTCCAAAAATCTACGAGTTGCCTAAAATCTCAGCACACACTTTTTCACCCAATCTTGATGAAACTTTCAGGTAATGGTCAGTACACCAATCCCACTTGGCTCGCCAAATCTCGTTCTTCTAGGTAAAACCGTTCGTTGGCAGTAACCGGTTTCATTTTGAGGTTTCACTCTGTTTTCTCCTATAGGGATACATATATTTGGAACTCTAAATCAAACACGGTTTGTGCTAGCTCATTGAAACTTGACACCATAAAGCAGTTTCAAGTTCAATCTCTATGGTTTGTTTGCTGTTGATATAGCCCTAAGCAGAGACTGGCGAGAATCACTTTCATGGAAAGGGCCTGGCCAAGCTTCCAAACAACTACGAGTTGCCTGAAATCTCAGCACACACTTTTTCACCCAATCTTGATGAAACTTTCAGGTAATGATCAGTACACCAATCCCACTTGTCTCGCCAAATTTCGTTCTTCTAGGTGAAACCGTTCGTTGACAGTAACCGGTTTCATTTTGAGGTTTCACTCTGTTTTCTCCTATAGGGATACATGTATTTGGAACTCTAAATCAAACACGGTTTGTGCTAGCTCTTTGAAACTTGACACAATAAAGCAGTTTCAAGTTCAATCTCTATGGTTTGTTTGCTGTTGATGTAGCCCTAAGCAGAGACTGGCGAGAATCACTTTCATGGAAATGGCCTGCCAAGCTTCCAAAAACTACGAGTTGCCTCAAATCTCAGCACACACTTTTTCACCCAATCTTGATGAAACTTTCAGGTAATGATCAGTACACCAATCCCACTTGGCTCACCAAATTTCGTTCTTCTAGGTGAAACCGTTCGTTGGCAGTAACCGGTTTCATTTTGAGGTTTCACTCTGTTTTCTCCTATAGGGATACATGTATTTGGAACTCTAAATCAAACACGGTTTGTGCTAGCTCTTTGAAACTTGACACAATAAAGCAGTTTCAAGTTCTATCTCTATGGTTTGTTTGCTGTTGATGTAGCCATAAGCAGAGACTGGCGAGAATCACTTTCATGGAAAGGGCCTGCCAAGCTTCCAAAAAACTACGAGTTGCCTGAAATTTCAGCACACACTTTTTCACCCAATCTTGATGAAACTTTCAGGTAATGATCAGTACACCAATCCCACTTGGCTCACCAAATTTCGTTCTTCTAGGTGAAACCGTTCGTTGGCAGTAACCGGTTTCATTTTGAGGTTTCACTCTTTTTTCTCCTATAGGGATACATGTATGTGGAACTCTAAATCAAACACGGTTTGTGCTAGCACTTTGAAACTTGACACAATAAAGCAGTTTCAAGTTCTATCTCTATGGTTTGTTTGCTGTTGATGTAGCCCTAAGCAGAGATTGGCGAGAATCACTTTCATGGAAATGGCTTGCCAAGCTTCCAAAAAACTACGAGTTGCCTGAAATCTCAGCACACACTCTTTCACCCAATCTTGATGAAACTTTCAGGTAATGATCAGTACACCAATCCCACTTGGCTCGCCAAATTTCATTCTTCTAGGTGAAACCGTTCGTTGGCAGTAACCGGTTTCATTTTGAGGTTTCACTCTGTTTTGTTCTACAGGGATACATGTATGTGGAACTCTAAATCAAACACGGTTTGTGCTAGCTCTTTAAAACTTGAGACAATAAAGCAGTTTCAAGTTCTATCTCTATGGTTTCTTTGCTGTTGATGTAGCCCTAAGCAGAGACTGGCGAGAATCACTTTCATGGAAAAGGGCCTGCCAAGCTTCCAAAAAACTACGAGTTGCCTGAAATCTCAGCACACACTTTTCACCCAATCTTGATGAAACTTTCAGGTAATGATCAGTACACCAATCCCACTTGGCTCGCCAAATGTCGTTCTTCTAGGTGAAACCGTTCGTTGGCAGTAACCGGTTTCATTTTGAGGTTTCACTCTGTTTTCTCCTATAGGGATACATGTATTTGGAACTCTAAATCAAACACGGTTTGTGCTAGCTCTTTGAAACTTGACACCATAAAGCAGTTTCAAGTTCTATCTCTATGGTTTGTTTGCTGTTGATGTAGCCCTAAGCAGAGACTGGCGAGAATCACTTTCATGGAAAGGGCCTGCCAAGCTTCCAAAAAACTACGAGTTGCCTGAAATCTCAGCACACACTTTTCACCAATCTTGATGAAACTTTCAGGTAATGATCAGTACACCAATCCCACTCGGCTCGCCAAATTTCATTCTTCTAGGTGAAACCGTTCGTTGGCAGTAACCGGTTTCATTTTGAGGTTTCACTGTTTTCTCCTATAGGGATACATGTATTTGGAACTCTAAATAAAACACGGGTTGTGCTAGCTCTATGAAACTTGACACAATAAAGTAGTTTCAAGTTCTATCTCTATGGTTTGTTTGTTGTTGATGTAGCCCTAAGCAGAGACTGGCGAGAATCACTTTCATGGAAATGGCCTGCCAAGCTTCCAAAAAACTACGAGTTGCCTCAAATCTCAGCACACACTTTTTCACCCAATCTTGATGAAACTTTCAGGTAATGATCAGTACACCAATCCCACTTGGCTCGCCAAATTTCGTTCTTCTAGGTGAAACCGTTCGTTGGCAGTAACCGGTTTCATTTTGAGGTTTCACTCTGTTTTCTCCTATAGGGATACATGTATGTGGAACTCTAAATCAAACACGGTTTCTGCTAGCTCTTTGAAACTTGACACAATAAAGCAGTTTCAAGTTCTATCTCTATGGTTTGTTTGCTGTTGATGTAGCCCTAAGTAGAGACTGGCGAGAATCACTTTCATGGAAAGGGCCTGCCAAGCTTCCAAAAAACTACGAGTTGCCTAAAAACTCATCACACACTCTTTCACCCAATCTTGATGAAACTTTCAGGTAATGATCAGTACACCAATCCCACTTGGCTCGCCAAATCTCGTTCTTCTAGGTGAAACCGTTCGTTGGCAGTAACCGGTTTCATTTTGAGGTTTCACTCTGTTTTCTCCTATAGGGATACATGTATGTGGAACTCTAAATCAAACACGGTTTGTGCTAGCTCTTTGAAACTTGACACAATAAAGCAGTTTCAAGTTCTATCTCTATGGTTTGTTTGCTGTTGATGTAGCCCTAAGCAGAGACTGGCGAGAATCACTTTCATGGAAATGGCCTGCCAAGCTTCCAAAAAACTACGAGTTGCCTGAAAACTCAGCACACACTTTTTCACCCAATCTTGATGAAACTTTCAGGTAATGATCAGTACACCAATCCCACTTGGCTCGCCAAATTTCGTTCTTCTAGGTGAAACCGTTCGTTGGCAGTAACCGGTTTCATTTTGAGGTTTCACTCTGTTTTCTCCTATAGGGATACATGTATTTGGAACTCTAAATCAAACATGGTTTGTGCTAGCTCTTTGAAACTTGACACAATAAAGCAGTTTCAAGTTCTATCACTATGGTTTGTTTGCTGTTGATGTAGCCCTAAGCAGAGACTGGTGAGAATCAGTTTTCATGGAAAGGGCCTGCCAAGCTTCCAAAAAACTACGAGTTTCCTGAAATCTCAGCACACACTTTTTCACCCAATCTTGATGAAACTTTCAGGTAATGATCAGTACACCAATCCCACTCGGCTCGCCAAATTTCATTCTTCTAGGTGAAACCGTTCTTTGGCAGTAACCGGTTTCATTTTGAGGTTTCACTGTTTTCTCCAATAGGAATACATGTATTTGGAACTCTAAATCAAACACGGGTTGTGCTAGCTCTATGAAACTTGACACAATAAAGCAGTTTCAAGTTCTATCACTATGGTTTGTTTGCTGTTGATGTAGCCCTAAGCAGAGACTGGCGAGAATCACTTTCATGGAAAGGGCCTGCCAAGCTTCCAAAAAACTACGAGTTCCCTGAAATCTCAGCACACACTTTTTCACCCAATCTTGATGAAACTTTCAGGTAATGATCAGTACACCAATCCCACTTGGCTGGCCAAATCTCGTTCTTCTAGGTGAAACCGTTCGTTGGCAGTAACCGGTTTCATTTTGAGGTTTCACTCTGTTTTCTCCTATAGGGATACATGTATTTGGAATTCTAAATCAAACACGGTTTGTGCTAGCTCTTTGAAACTTGACACAATAAAGCAGTTTCAAGTTCTATCTCTATGGTTTGTTTGTTGTTGATGTAGCCCTAAGCAGAGACTGGCGAGAATCACTTTCATGGAAATGGCCTGCCAAGCTTCCAAAAAATTACGAGTTGCCTCAAATCTCAGCACACACTTTTTCACCCAATCTTGATGAAACTTTCAGGTAATGATCAGTAAACCAATCCCACTTGGCTCGCCAAATTTCGTTCTTCTAGGTGAAACCGTTCGTTGGCAGTAACCGGTTTCATTTTGAGGTTTCACTCTGTTTTCTCCTATAGGGATACATGTATTTGGAACTCTAAATCAAACACGGTTTGTGCTAGCTCTTTGAAACTTGACACAATAAAGCAGTTTCAAGTTCTATCTCTATGGTTTGTTTGCTGTTGATGTAGCCCTAAGCAGAGACTGGCGAGAATCACTTTCATGGAAAGGGCCTGCCAAGCTTCCAAAAAACTACGAGTTGCCTGAAATCTCAGCACACACTTTTTCACCCAATCTTGATGAAACTTTCAGTTATTGATCAGTACACCAATCCTACTTGGCTCGCCAAATTTCGTTCTTCTAGGTGAAACCGTCCCTTGGCAGTAACTGTTCATTTTGAGGTTTCACTCTTTTTTCTCCTATAGGGATACATGTATTTGGAACTCTAAATCAAACACGGTTTGTGCTAGCTCTTTGAAACTTGACACAATAAAGCAGTTTCAAGTTCTATCTCTATGGTTTCTTTGCTGTTGATGTAGCCCTAAGCAGAGACTGGCGAGAATCACTTTCATGGAAAAGGCCTGCCAAGCTTCCAAAAACTACGAGTTCCCTGAAATCTCACCACACACTTTTCCACCCAATCTTGATGAAACTTTCAGGTAATGATCAGTACACCAATCCCACTTGGCTCGCCAAATTTCGTTCTTCTAGGTGAAACCGTTCATTGGCAGTAACCGGTTTCATTTGGAGGTTTCACTCTGTTTTCTCCTATAGGGATACATGTATTTGGAACTCTAAATCAAACACGGTTTGTGCTAGCTCTTTGAAACTTGACACAATAAAGCAGTTTCAAGTTCTATCTCTATGGTTTGTTTGCTGTTGAAGTAGCCCTAAGCAGAGACTGGCGAGAATCACTTTCATGGAAAGGGCCTGCCAAGCTTCCAAAAAACTACGAGTTTCCGGAAATCTCAGCACACACTTTTTCACCCAATCTTGATGAAACTTTCAGGTAATGATCAGTACACCAATCCCACTTGGCTCGCCAAATTTCGTTCTTCTAGGTGAAACCGTTCGTTGGCAGTAACCGGTTTCATTTTGAGGTTTCATTCTGTTTTCTCCTATAGGGATACATGTATTTGGAACTCTAAATCAAACACGGTTTGTGCTAGCTCTTTGAAACTTGACACAATAAAGCAGTTTCAAGTTCTATCTCTATGGTTTGTTTTGCTGTTGATGTAGCCCTAAGCAGAGACTGGCGAGAATCACTTTCATGGAAAGGGCCTGCCAAGCTTCCAAAAAACTACGAGTTGCCTGAAATCTCAGCACACACTTTTTCACCCAATCTTGATGAAACTTTCAGGTAATGATCAGTACACCAATCCCACTTGGCTCACCAAATCTCGTTCTTCTAGGTGAAACCGTTCGTTGGCAGTAACCGGTTACATTTTGAGGTTTCACTCTGTTTTCTCCTATAGGGATACATGTATTTGGAAACTCTAAATCAAACACGGTTTGTGCTAGCTCTTTGAAACTTGACACAATAAAGCAGTTTCAAGTTCTATCTCTATGGTTTGTTTGCTGTTGATGTAACCCTAAGCAGAGACTGGAGAGAATCACTTTCATGGAAAGGGCCTGCCAAGCCTCCAAAAAACTACGAGTTGCCTGAAATCTCAGCACACACTTTTTCACCCAATCTTGATGAAACTATCAGGTAATGATCAGTACACCAATCCCACTTGGCTCGCCAAATCTCGTTCTTCTAGGTTAAACCGTTCGTTGGGAGTAACCGGTTTCATTTTGAGGTTTCACTCTGTTTTCTCCTATAGGGATACATGTATTTGGAACTCTAAATCAAACACGGTTTGTGCTAGCTCTTTGAAACTTGACACAATAAAGCAGTTTCAAGTTCTATCTCTATGGTTTGTTTGCTGTTGATGTAGCCCTAAGCAGAGACTGGCGAGAATCACTTTCATGGAAAGGGCCTGCCAAGCTTCCAAAAAACTACGAGTTGCCTGAAATCTCAGCACACACTTTTTCACCCAATCTTAATGAAACTTTCAGGTAATGATCAGAACACTAATCACATTTGGCTCGCCAAATTTCGTTTTTCTAGGTTAAACCGTTCGTTGGCAATAACCGGTTTCATTTGGAGGTTTCACTCTGTTTTCTCCTATAGGAATACATGTATTTGGAACTCTAAATCAAACACGGTTTGTGCTAGCTCTTTGAAACTTGACACCATAAAGCAGTTTCAAGTTCTATCTCTATGGTTTGTTTTCTGTTGATGTAGCCCTAAGCAGAGACTGGCGAGAATCACTTTCATGGAAAGGGCCTGCCAAGCTTCCAAAAAAATACGAGTTGCCTGAAATCTCAGCACACACTTTTTCACCCAATCTTGATGAAACTTTCAGGTAATGATCAGTACACCAATCCCACTTGGCTCGCCAAATTTCGTTCTTCTAGGTGAAACCGTTCGTTGGCAGTAACCGGTTTCATTTGGAGGTTTCACTCTGTTTTCTCCTATAGGGATACATGTATTTGGAACTCTAAATCAAACACGGTTTGTGCTAGCTCTTTGAAACTTGACACAATAAAGCAGTTTCAAGTTCTATCTCTATGGTTTGTTTGCTGTTGATGTAGCCCTAAGCAGAGACTGGCGAGAATCACTTTCATGGAGAGGGCCTGCCAAGCTTCCAAAAAACTACGAGTTGCCTGAAATCTCAGCACACACTTTTTAACTCAATCTTGATGAAACTTTCAGGTAATGATCAGTACACCAATCCCACTTGGCTCGCCAAATTTCGTTCTTCTAGGTGAAACCGTTCGTTGGCAGTAACCGGTTACATTTTGAGGTTTCACTCTGTTTTCTCCTATAGGGATACATGTATTTGGAACTCTAAATCAAACACGGTTTGTGCTAGCTCTTTTAAACTTGACACAATAAAGCAGTTTCAAGTTCTATCTCTATGGTTTGTTTGCTGTTGATGTAGCCCTAAGCAGAGACTGGCGAGAATCACTTTCATGGAAAGGGCCTGCCAAGCTTCCAAAAAACTACGAGTTGCCTGAAATCTCAGCACACACTTTTTCACCCAATCTTGATGAAACTTTCAGGTAATGATCAGTACACCAATCCCACTTGGCTCGCCAAATCTCGTTCTTCTAGGTGAAACCGTTCGTTGGCAGTAACCGGTTTCATTTTGAGGTTTCACTCTGTTTTTCTCCTATAGGGATACATGTATTTGAAACTCTAAATCAAACACGGTTTCTGCTAGCTCTTTAAAACTTGACACAATAAAGCAGTTTCAAGTTCTATCTCTATGGTTTGTTTGCTGTTGATGTAGCCCTAAGCAGAGACTGGCGAGAATCACTTTCATGGAAAGGGCCTGCCAAGCTTCCAAAAAACTACGAGTTGCCAGAAATCTCAGCACACACTTTTTCACCCAATCTTGATGAAACTTTCAGGTAATGATCAGTACACCAATCCCACTTGGCTCGCCAAATCTCGTTCTTCTAGGTGAAACCGTTCGTTGGCAGTAACCGGTTTCATTTTGAGGTTTCACTCTGTTTTCTCCTATAGGGATACATGTATTTGGAACTCTAAATCAAACACGGTTTGTGATAGCTCTTTGAAACTTGACACAATAAAGCAGTTTCAAGTTCTATCTCTATGGTTTGTTTGCTGTTGATGTAGCCCTAAGCAGAGACTGGCGAGAATCAATTTCATGGAAAGGGCCTGCCAAGCTTCCAAAAAACTACGAGTTGCCTGAAATCTCAGCACACACTTTTTCACCCAATCTTGATGAAACTTTCAGGTAATTATCAGTACACCAGTCCCACTTGGCTCACCAAATCTCGTTCTTCTAGGTGAAACCGTTCGTTGGCAGTAACCGGTTTCATTTTGAGGTTTCACTCTGTTTTTCTCCTATAGGGATACATGTATTTGGAACTCTAAATCAAACACGGTTTGTGCTAGCTCTTTGAAACTTGACACAATAAAGCAGTTTCAAGTTCTATCTCTATGGTTTGTTTGCTGTTGATGTAACCCTAAGCAGAGACTGGCGAGAATCACTTTCATGGAAAGGGCCTGCCAAGCCTCCAAAAAACTACGAGTTGCCTGAAGTCTCAGCACACACTTTTTCACCCAATCTTGATGAAACTATCAGGTAATGATCAGTACACCAATCCCACTTGGCTCGCCAAATCTCGTTCTTCTAGGTTAAACCGTTCGTTGGGAGTAACCGGTTTCATTTTGAGGTTTCACTCTGTTTTCTCCTATAGGGATACATGTATTTGGAACTCTAAATCAAACACGGTTTGTGCTAGCTCTTTGAAACTTGACACAATAAAGCAGTTTCAAGTTCTATCTCTATGGTTTGTTTGCTGTTGATGTAGCCCTAAGCAGAGACTGGCGAGAATCACTTTCATGGAAAGGGCCTGCCAAGCTTCCAAAAAAACTACGAGTTTCCGGAAATCTCAGCACACACTTTTTCACCCAATCTTGATGAAACTTTCAGGTAATGATCAGAACACCAATCACATTTGGCTCGCCAAATTTCGTTCTTCTAGGTTAAACCGTTCGTTGGCAGTAACCGGTTTCATTTGGAGGTTTCACTCTGTTTTCTCCTATAGGGATACATGTATTTGGAACTCTAAATCAAACACGGTTTGTGCTAGCTCTTTGAAACTTGACACCATAAAGCAGTTTCAAGTTCTATCTCTATGGTTTGTTTGCTGTTGATGTAGCCCTAAGCAGAGACTGGCGAGAATCACTTTCATGGAAAGGGCCTGCCAAGCTTCCAAAAAACTACGAGTTGCCTGAAATCTCAGCACACACTTTTTCACCCAATCTTGATGAAACTTTCAGGTAATGATCAGTACACCAATCCCACTTGGCTCGCCAAATTTCGTTTCTTCTAGGTGAAACCGTTCGTTGGCAGTAACCGGTTTCATTTGGAGGTTTCACTCTGTTTTCTCCTATAGGGATACATGTATTTGGAACTCTAAATCAAACACGGTTTGTGCTAGCTCTTTGAAACTTGACACAATAAAGCAGTTTCAAGTTCTATCTCTATGGTTTGTTTGCTGTTGATGTAGCCCTAAGCAGAGACTGGCGAGAATCACTTTCATGGAAAGGGCCTGCCAAGCTTCCAAAAAACTACGAGTTTCCGGAAATTCTCAGCACACACTTTTTCACCCAATCTTGATGAAACTTTCAGGTAATGATCAGTACACCAATCCCACTTGGCTCGCCAAATTTCGTTCTTCTAGGTGAAACCGTTCATTGGCAGTAACCGGTTTCATTTTGAGGTTTCACTCTGTTTTCTCCTATAGGGATACATGTATTTGGAACTCTAAATCAAACACGGTTTGTGCTAACTCTTTGAAACTTGACACAATAAAGCAGTTTCAAGTTCTATCTCTATGGTTTTGTTTGCTGTTGATGTAGCCCTAAGCAGAGACTGGCGAGAATCACTTTCATGGAAAGGGCCTGCCAAGCTTCCAAAAAACTACGAGTTGCCTGAAATCTCAGCACACACTTTTTAACTCAATCTTGATGAAACTTTCAGGTAATGATCAGTACACCAATCCCACTTGGCTCGCCAAATTTCGTTCTTCTAGGTTAAACCATTCGTTGGCAGTAACCGGTTTCATTTTGAGGTTTCACTCTGTTTTCTCCTATAGGGATACATGTATTTGGAACTCTAAATCAAACACGGTTTGTGCTAGCTATTTGAAACTTGACACAATAAAGCAGTTTCAAGTTCTATCTCTATGGTTTGTTTGCTGTTGATGTAGCCCTAAGCAGAGAATGGCGAGAATCACTTTCATGGAAAGGCCTGCCAAGCTTCCAAAAAACTACGAGTTTCCGGAAATCTCAGCACACACTTTTTCACCCAATGTTGATGAAACTTTCAGGTAATGATCAGTACACCAATCCCACTTGGCTCGCCAAATTTCGTTCTTCTAGGTGAAACCGTTCGTTGGCAGTAACCGGTTTCATTTTGAGGTTTCACTCTGTTTTTCTCCTATAGGGATACATGTATTTGGAACTCTAAATCAAACACGGTTTGTGCTAGCTCTTTGAAACTTGACACAATAAAGCAGTTTCAAGTTCTATCTCTATGGTTTGTTTGCTGTTGATGTAGCCCTAAGCAGAGACTGGCGAGAATCACTTTCATGGAAAGGGCCTGCCAAGCTTCCAAAAAACTAAGAGTTGCCTGAAATCTCAGCACACACTTTTTCACCCAATCTTGATGAAACTTTCAGGTAATGATCAGTACACCAATCCCACTTGGCTCGCCAAATCTCGTTCTTCTAGGTGAAACCGTTCGTTGGCAGTAACCGGTTTCATTTTGAGGTTTCACTCTGTTTTCTCCTATAGGGATACATGTATTTGAAACTCTAAATCAAACACGGTTTGTGCTAGCTCTTTGAAACTTGACACAATAAAGCAGTTTCAAGTTCTATCTCTATGGTTTGTTTGCTGTTGATGTAGCCCTAAGCAGAGACTGGCGAGAATCACTTTCATGGAAAGGGCCTGCCAAGCTTCCAAAAAACTACGAGTTGCCAGAAATCTCAGCACACACTTTTTCACCCAATCTTGATGAAACTTTCAGGTAATGATCAGTACACCAATCCCACTTGGCTCGCCAAATCTCGTTCTTCTAGGTGAAACCGTTCGTTGGCAGTAACCGGTTTCATTTTGAGGTTTCACTCTGTTTTCTCCTATAGGGATACATGTATTTGGAACTCTAAATCAAACACGGTTTGTGATAGCTCTTTGAAACTTGACACAATAAAGCAGTTTCAAGTTCTATCTCTATGGTTTGTTTGCTGTTGATGTAGCCCTAAGCAGAGACTGGCGAGAATCAATTTCATGGAAAGGGCCTGCCAAGCTTCCAAAAAACTACGAGTTGCCTGAAATCTCAGCACACACTTTTTCACCCAATCTTGATGAAACTTTCAGGTAATTATCAGTACACCAGTCCCACTTGGCTCACCAAATCTCGTTCTTCTAGGTGAAAACCGTTCGTTGGCAGTAACCGGTTTTATTTTGAGGTTTCACTCTGTTTTCTCCTATAGGGATACATGTATTTGGAACTCTAAATCAAACACGGTTTGTGCTAGCTCTTTGAAACTTGACACAATAAAGCAGTTTCAAGTTCTATCTCTATGGTTTGTTTGCTATTGATGTAACCCTAAGCAGAGACTGGCGAGAATCACTTTTCATGGAAAGGGCCTGCCAAGCCTCCAAAAAACTACGAGTTGCCTGAAGTCTCAGCACACACTTTTTCACCCAATCTTGATGAAACTATCAGGTAATGATCAGTACACCAATCCCACTTGGCTCGCCAAATCTCGTTCTTCTAGGTTAAACCGTTCGTTGGGAGTAACCGGTTTCATTTTGAGGTTTCACTCTGTTTTCTCCTATAGGGATACATGTATTTGGAACTCTAAATCAAACACGGTTTGTGCTAGCTCTTTGAAACTTGACACAATAAAGCAGTTTCAAGTTCTATCTCTATGGTTTGTTTGCTGTTGATGTAGCCCTAAGCAGAGACTGGCGAGAATCACTTTCATGGAAAGGGCCTGCCAAGCTTCCAAAAAACTACGAGTTGCCTGAAATCTCAGCACACACTTTTTCACCCAATCTTGATGAAACTTTCAGGTAATGATCAGAACACCAATCACATTTGGCTCGCCAAATTTCGTTCTTCTAGGTTAAACCGTTCGTTGGCAGTAACCGGTTTCATTTGGAGGTTTCACTCTGTTTTCTCCTATAGGGATACATGTATTTGGAACTCTAAATCAAACACGGTTTGTGCTAGCTCTTTGAAACTTGACACCATAAAGCAGTTTAAAGTTCTATCTCTATGGTTTGTTTGCTGTTGATGTAGCCCTAAGCAGAGACTGGCGAGAATCACTTTCATGGAAAGGGCCTGCCAAGCTTCCAAAAAATCTACGAGTTGCCTGAAATCTCAGCACACACTTTTTCACCCAATCTTGATGAAACTTTCAGGTAATGATCAGTACACCAATCCCCACTTGGCTCGCCAAATTTCGTTCTTCTAGGTGAAACCGTTCGTTGGCAGTAACCGGTTTCATTTGGAGGTTTCACTCTGTTTTCTCCTATAGGGATACATGTATTTGGAACTCTAAATCAAACACGGTTTGTGCTAGCTCTTTGAAACTTGACACAATAAAGCAGTTTCAAGTTCTATCTCTATAGTTTTGTTTGCTGTTGATGTAGCCCTAAGCAGAGACTGGCGAGAATCACTTTCATGGAAAGGGCCTGCCAAGCATCCAAAAAACTACGAGTTGCCTGAAATCTCAGCACACACTTTTTAACTCAATCTTGATGAAACTTTCAGGTAATGATCAGTACACCAATCCCACTTGGCTCGCCAAATTTCGTTCTTCTAGGTTAAACCATTCGTTGGCAGTAACCGGTTTCATTTTGAGGTTTCACTCTGTTTTCTCCTATAGGGATACATGTATTTGGAACTCTAAATCAAACACGGTTTGTGCTAGCTCTTTGAAACTTGACACAATAAAGCAGTTTCAAGTTCTATCTCTATGGTTTGTTTGCTGTTGATGTAGCCCTAAGCAGAGACTGGCGAGAATCACTTTCATGGAAAGGGCCTGCCAAGCTTCCAAAAAACTATGAGTTTCCGGAAATCTCAGCACACACTTTTTCACCCAATCTTGATGAAACTTTCAGGTAATGATCAGTACACCAATCCCACTTGGCTCGCCAAATTTCGTTCTTCTAGGTGAAACCGTTCATTGGCAGTAACCGGTTTCATTTTGAGGTTTCACTCTGTTTTCTCCTATAGGGATACATGTATTTGGAACTCTAAATCAAACACGGTTTGTGCTAACTCTTTGAAACTTGACACAATAAAGCAGTTTCAAGTTCTATCTCTATGGTTTGTTTGCTGTTGATGTAGCCCTAAGCAGAGACTGGCGAGAATCACTTTCATGGAAAGGGGCCTGCCAAGCTTCCAAAAAACTACGAGTTGCCTGAAATCTCAGCACACACTTTTTAACTCAATCTTGATGAAACTTTCAGGTAATGATCAGTACACCAATCCCACTTGGCTCGCCAAATTTCGTTCTTCTAGGTTAAACCATTCGTTGGCAGTAACCGGTTTCATTTTGAGGTTTCACTCTGTTTTCTCCTATAGGGATACATGTATTTGGAACTCTAAATCAAACACGGTTTGTGCTAGCTATTTGAAACTTGACACAATAAAGCAGTTTCAAGTTCTATCTCTATGGTTTGTTTGCTGTTGATGTAGCCCTAAGCAGAGAATGGCGAGAATCACTTTCATGGAAAGGGCCTGCCAAGCTTCCAAAAAACTACGAGTTTCCGGAAATCTCAGCACACACTTTTTCACCCAATGTTGATGAAACTTTCAGGTAATGATCAGTACACCAATCGCACTTGGCTCGCCAAATTTCGTTCTTCTAGGTGAAACCGTTCGTTGGCAGTAACCGGTTTCATTTTGAGGTTTCACTCTGTTTTTTCCTATAGGGATACATGTATTTGGAACTCTAAATCAAACACGGTTTGTGCTAGCTCTTTGAAACTTGACACAATAAAGCAGTTTCAAGTTCTATCTCTATGGTTTGTTTGCTGTTGATGTAGTCCCTAAGCAGAGACTGGCGAGAATCACTTTCATGGAAAGGGCCTGCCAAGCTTCCAAAAAACTACGAGTTGCCTGAAATCTCAGCACACACTTTTTCACCCAATCTTGATGAAACTTTCAGGTAATGATCAGTACACCAATCCCACTTGGCTCGCCAAATCTCGTTCTTCTAGGTTAAACCGTTCGTTGGGAGTAACCGGTTTCATTTTGAGGTTTCACTCTGTTTTCTCCTCTAGGGATACTTGTATTTGGAACTCTAAATCAAACACGGTTTGTGCTAGCTCTTTGAAACTTGACACCATAAAGCAGTTTCAAGTTCTATCTCTATGGTTTGTTTGCTGTTGATGTAGCCCTAAGCAGAGACTGGCGAGAATCACTTTCATGGAAAGGGCCTGCCAAGCTTCCAAAAAAACTACCAGTTTCCGGAAATCTCAGCACACACTTTTTCACCCAATCTTGATGAAACTTTCAGGTAATGATCAGTACACCAATCCCACTTGGCTCGCCAAATCTCGTTCTTCTAGGTTAAACCGTTCGTTGGGAGTAACCGGTTTCATTTTGAGGTTTCACTCTGTTTTCTCCTATAGGGATACTTGTATTTGGAACTCTAAATGAAACACGGTTTGTGCTAGCTCTTTGAAACTTGACACAATAAAGCAGTTTCAAGTTCTATCTCTATGGTTTGTTTGCTGTTGATGTAGCCCTAAGCAGAGACTGGCGAGAATCACTTTCATGGAAAGGGCCTGCCAAGCTTCCAAAAAACTACGAGTTGCCTGAAATCTCAGCACACAGTTTTTCACCCAATCTTGATGAAACTTTCAGGTAATGATCAGTACACCAATCCCACTTGGCTCGCCAAATCTCGTTCTTCTAGGTTAAACCGTTCGTTGGCAGTAACCGGTTTCATTTTGAGGTTTCACTCTGTTTTCTCCTATAGGGATACATGTATTTGGAACTCTAAATCAAACACGGTTTGTGCTAGCTCTTTGAAACTTGACACAATAAAGCAGTTTCAAGTTCTATCTCTATGGTTTGTTTGCTGTTGATGTAGCCCTAAGCAGAGACTGGCGAGAATCACTTTCATGGAAAGGGCCTGCCAAGCCTCCAAAAAACTACGAGTTGCCTGAAATCTCAGCACACACTTTTTCACCCAATCTTGATGAAACTTTCAGGTAATGATCAGTACACCAATCCCACTTGGCTCGCCAAATCTCGTTCTTCTAGGTTAAACCGTTCGTTGGGAGTAACCGGTTTCATTTTGAGGTTTCACTCTGTTTTCTCCTATAGGGATACTTGTATTTGGAACTCTAAATCAAACACGGTTTGTGCTAGCTCTTTGAAACTTGACACCATAAAGCAGTTTCAAGTTCTATCTCTATTGTTTGTTTGCTGTTGATGTAGCACTAAGCAGAGACTGGCGAGAATCACTTTCATGGAAAGGGCCTGCCAAGCTTCCAAAAAACTACGAGTTGCCTGAAATCTCAGCACACACTTTTTCACCCAATCTTGATGAAACTTTCAGGTAATGGTCAGTACACCAATCCCACTTGGTTTGCCAAATTTCGTTCTTCTAGGTGAAACCGTTCGTTGGCAGTAATCGGTTTTCATTTGGAGGTTTCACTCTGTTTTCTCCTATAGGGATACATGTATTTGGAACTCTAAATCAAACACGGTTTGTGCTAGCTCTTTGAAACTTGACACAATAAAGCAGTTTCAAGTTCTATCTCTATGGTTTGTTTGCTGTTGATGTAGCCCCAAGCAGAGAATGGCGAGAATCACTTTCATGGAAAGGGCCTGCCAAGCTTCCAAAAAACTACGAGTTTCCGGAAATCTCAGCACACACTTTTTCACCCAATGTTGATGAAACTTTCAGGTAATGATCAGTACACCAATCCCACTTGGCTCGCCAAATTTCGTTCTTCTAGGTGAAACCGTTCGTTGGCAGTAACCGGTTTCATTTTTGGTTTCACTCTGTTTTCTCCTATAGGGATACATGTATTTGGAACTTTAAATAAAACACGGTTTGTGCTAGCTCTTTAAAACTTGACACAATAAAGCAGTTTCAAGTTCTATCTCTATGGTTTGTTTGCTGTTGATGTAGCCCTAAGCAGAGACTGGCGAGAATCACTTTCATGGAAAGGGCCTGCCAAGCTTCCAAAAAAACTACGAGTTGCCTGAAATCTCAGCACACACTTTTTCACCCAATCTTGATGAAACTTTCAGAAAATGATCAGAACACCAATCACACTTGGCTCGCCAAATTTCGTTCTTCTAGGTTTAAACCGTTCGTTGGCAGTAACCGGTTTCATTTTGAGGTTTCACTCTGTTTTCTCCTATAGGGATAAATGTATTTGGAACTCTAAATCAAACACGGTTTGTGCTAGCTCTTTTGAAACTTGACACAATAAAGCAGTTTCAAGTTCTATCTCTATGGTTTGTTTGCTGTTGATGTAGCCCTAAGCAGAGACTGGCGAGAATCACTTTCATGGAAAGGGCCTGCCAAGCCTCCAAAAAACTACGAGTTGCCTGAAATCTCAGCACACACTTTTTTCACCCAATCTTGATGAAACTTTCAGGTAATGATCAGTACACCAATCCCACTTGGCTCGCCAAATCTCGTTCTTCTAGGTTAAACCGTTCGTTGGGAGTAACTTGTTTCATTTTGAGGTTTCACTCTGTTTTCTCCTATAGGGATACTTGTATTTGGAACTCTAAATCAAACACGGTTTGTGCTAGCTCTTTGAAACTTGACACAATAAAGCAGTTTTCAAGTTCTATCTCTATGGTTTGTTTGCTGTTGATGTAGCCCTAAGCAGAGACTGGCGAGAATCACTTTCATGGAAAGGGCCTGCCAAGCTTCCAAAAAACTACGAGTTGCCTGAAATCTCAGCACACACTTTTTCACCCAATCTTGATGAAACTTTCAGGTAATGATCAGTACACCAATCCCACTTGGCTCGCCAAATCTCGTTCTTCTAGGTGAAACCGTTCGTTGGCAGTAACCGGTTTCATTTTGAGGTTTCACTCTGTTTTCTCCTATAGGGATACATGTATTTGGAACTCTAAATCAAACACGGTTTGTGCTAGCTCTTTGAAAACTTGACACCATAAAGCAGTTTCAAGTTCTATCTCTATGGTTTGTTTGCTGTTGATGTAGCCCTAAGCAGAGACTGGCGAGAATCACTTTCATGGAAAGGGCCTGCCAAGCTTCCAAAAAAACTACGAGTTGCCTGAAATCTCAGCATACACTTTTTCACCCAATCTTGATGAAACTTTCAGGTAATCATCAGAACACCAATCACACTTGGCTCGCCAAATTTCGTTCTTCTAGGTTAAACCGTTCGTTGGCAGTAACCGGTTTCATTTTGAGGTTTCACTCTGTTTTCTCCTATAGGGATACATGTATTTGGAACTCTAAATCAAACACGGTTTGTGCTAGCTCTTTGAAACTTGACACAATAAAGCAGTTTCAAGTTCTATCTCTATGGTTTGTTTGCTGTTGATGTAGCCCTAAGCAGAGACTGGCGAGAATCACTTTCATGGAAAGGGCCTGCCAAGCCTCCAAAAAACTACGAGTTGCCTGAAATCTCAGCACACACTTTTTCACCCAATCTTGATGAAACTTTCAGGTAATGATCAGTACACCAATCCCACTTGGCTCGCCAAATCTCGTTCTTCTAGGTTAAACCGTTCGTTGGGAGTAACCGGTTTCATTTTGAGGTTTCACTCTGTTTTCTCCTCTAGGGATACTTGTATTTGGAACTCTAAATCAAACACGGTTTGTGCTAGCTCTTTGAAACTTGACACCATAAAGCAGTTTCAAGTTCTATCTCTATTGTTTGTTTGCTGTTGATGTAGCACTAAGCAGAGACTGGCGAGAATCACTTTCATGGAAAGGGCCTGCCAAGCTTCCAAAAACTACGAGTTGCCTGAAATCTCAGCACACACTTTTTCACCCAATCTTGATGAAACTTTCAGGTAATGGTCAGTACACCAATCCCACTTGGTTTGCCAAATTTCGTTCTTCTAGGTGAAACCGTTCGTTGGCAGTAATCGGTTTCATTTTGAGGTTTCACTCTGTTTTCTCCTATAGGGATACATGTATTTGGATCTCTAAATCAAACACGGTTTGTGCTAGCTCTTTGAAACTTGACACAATAAAGCAGTTTCAAGTTCTATCTCTATGGTTTGTTTGCTGTTGATGTAGCCCCAAGCAGAGAATGGCGAGAATCACTTTCATGGAAAGGGCCTGCCAAGCTTCCAAAAAACTACGAGTTTCCGGAAATCTCAGCACACACTTTTTCACCCAATGTTGATGAAACTTTCAGGTAATGATCAGTACACCAATCCCACTTGGCTCGCCAAATTTCGTTCTTCTAGGTGAAACCGTTCGTTGGCAGTAACCGGTTTCATTTTTGGTTTCACTCTGTTTTCTCCTGTAGGGATACATGTATTTGGAACTTTAAATAAAACACGGTTTGTGCTAGCTCTTTAAAACTTGACACAATAAAGCAGTTTTCAAGTTCTATCTCTATGGTTTGTTTGCTGTTGATGTAGCCCTAAGCAGAGACTGGCGAGAATCACTTTCATGGAAAGGGCCTGCCAAGCTTCCAAAAAACTACGAGTTGCCTGAAATCTCAGCACACACTTTTTCACCCAATCTTGATGAAACTTTCAGAAAATGATCAGAACACCAATCACACTTGGCTCGCCAAATTTCGTTTCTTCTAGGTTAAACCGTTCGTTGGCAGTAACCGGTTTCATTTTGAGGTTTCACTCTGTTTTCTCCTATAGGGATAAATGTATTTGGAACTCTAAATCAAACACGGTTTGTGCTAGCTCTTTGAAACTTGACACAATAAAGCAGTTTCAAGTTCTATCTCTATGGTTTGTTTGCTGTTGATGTAGCCCTAAGCAGAGACTGGCGAGAATCACTTTCATGGAAAGGGCCTGCCAAGCCTCCAAAAAAACTACGAGTTGCCTGAAATCTCAGCACACACTTTTCACCCAATCTTGATGAAACTTTCAGGTAATGATCAGTACACCAATCCCACTTGGCTCGCCAAATCTCGTTCTTCTAGGTTAAACCGTTCGTTGGGAGTAACTTGTTTCATTTTGAGGTTTCACTCTGTTTTCTCCTATAGGGATACTTGTATTTGGAACTCTAAATCAAACACGGTTTGTGCTAGCTCTTTGAAACTTGACACAATAAAGCAGTTCAAGTTCTATCTCTATGGTTTGTTTGCTGTTGATGTAGCCCTAAGCAGAGACTGGCGAGAATCACTTTCATGGAAAGGGCCTGCCAAGCTTCCAAAAAACTACGAGTTGCCTGAAATCTCAGCACACACTTTTTCACCCAATCTTGATGAAACTTTCAGGTAATGATCAGTACACCAATCCCACTTGGCTCGCCAAATCTCGTTCTTCTAGGTGAAACCGTTCGTTGGCAGTAACCGGTTTTATTTTGAGGTTTCACTCTGTTTTCTCCTATAGGGATACATGTATTTGGAACTCTAAATCAAACACGGTTTGTGCTAGCTCTTTGAAACTTGACACCATAAAGCAGTTTCAAGTTCTATCTCTATGGTTTGTTTGCTGTTGATGTAGCCCTAAGCAGAGACTGGCGAGAATCACTTTCATGGAAAGGGCCTGCCAAGCTTCCAAAAAACTACGAGTTGCCTGAAATCTCAGCATACACTTTTTCACCCAATCTTGATGAAACTTTCAGGTAATCATCAGAACACCAATCACACTTGGCTCGCCAAATTTCGTTCTTCTAGGTGAAACCGTTCGTTGGCAGTAACCGGTTTCATTTTGAGGTTTCACTCTGTTTTCTCCTATAGGGATACATGTATTTGGAACTCTAAATCAAACACGGTTTTGTGCTAGCTCTTTGAAACTTGACACAATAAAGCAGTTTCAAGTTCTATCTCTATGGTTTGTTTGCTGTTGATGTAGCCCTAAGCAGAGACTGGCGAGAATCACTTTCATTAAAAGGGCCTGCCAAGCTTCCAAAAACTACGAGTTGCCTGAAATCTCAGCACACACTTTTTCACCCAACCTTGATGAAACTTTCAGGTAATGATCAGTACACCAATCCCACTTGGCTCGCCAAATTTCGTTCTCCTAGGTTAAACCGTTCGTTGGCAGTAACCGGTTTCATTTTGAGGTTACACTCTGTTTTCTCCTATAGGGATACATGTATTTGGAACTCTAAATCAAACACGGTTTGTGCCAGCTCTTTGAAACTTGACACAATAAAGCAGTTTCAAGTTCTATCTCTATGGTTTGTTTGGTGTTGATGTAGCCCTAAGAGGAGACTGGCGAGAATCACTTTCATGGAAAGGGCCTGCCAAGCTTCCAAAAAACTACGAGTTGCCTGAAATCTCAGCACACACTTTTTCACCCAACCTTGATGAAACTTTCAGGTAATGATCAGTACACAAATCCCACTTGGCTCGCCAAATTTCGTTCTCCTAGATTCAACCGTTTGTTCGCAGTAACCGGTTTCATTTTGAGGTTACACTCTGTTTTCTCCTATAGGGATACATGTATTTGGAACTCTAAATCAAACACGGTTTGTGCCAGCTCTTTGAAACTTGACACAATAAAGCAGTTTCAAGTTCTATCTCTATGGTTTGTTTGGTGTTGATGTAGCCCTAAGCAGAGACTGGCGAGAATCACTTTCATGGAAAGGGCCTGCCAAGCTTCTTAAAAACTACGAGTTGCCTGAAATCTCAGCACACACTTTTTCACCCAATCTTGATGAAACTTTCAGGTAATGATCAGTACACCAATCCCACTTGGCTCGCTAAATGTCGTTCTTCTAGGTGAAACCGTTCGTTGGCAGTAACCGGTTTCATTTTGAGGTTTCACTCTGTTTTCTCATATAGGGATACATGTATTTGGAACTCTAAATAAAACACGGTTTGTGCTAGCTCTTTAAAACTTGACACAATAAAGCAGTTTCAAGTTCTATCTCTATGGTTTGTTTGCTGTTGATGTAGACCTAAGCAGAGACTGGCGAGAATCACTTTCATGGAAAGGGCCTGCCAAGCTTCCAAAAAACTACGAGTTGCCTGAAATCTCAGCACACACTTTTTCACCCAATCTTGATAAAACTTTCAGAAAATGATCAGTACACCAATCCCACTTGGCTCGCCAAATTTCGTTCTTCTAGGTTAAACCGTTCGTTGGCAGTAACCGGTTTCATTTTGAGGTTTCACTCTGTTTTCTCCTATAGGGATACATGTATTTGGAACTCTAAATCAAACACGGTTTGTGCTAGCTCTTTGAAACTTGACACAATAAAGCAGTTTCAAGTTCTATCTCTATGGTTTGTTTGCTGTTGATGTAGCCCTAGCAGAGACTGGCGAGAATCACTTTCATGGAAAGGGCCTGCCAAGCTTCCAAAAACTACGAGTTGCCTGAAATCTCAGCACACACTTTTTCACAAAATCTTGATGAAACTTTCAGGTAATGATCAGTACACCAATCCCACTTGGCTCGCCAAATCTCGTTCTTTTAGGTGAAACCGTTCGTTGGCAGTAACCGGTTTCATTTTGAGGTTTCACTCTGTTTTCTCCTATAGGGATACATGTATTTGGAACTCTAAATCAAACACGGTTTGTGCTAGCTCTTTGAAACTTGACACAATAAAGCAGTTTCAAGTTCTGTCTCTATGGGTTTCTTGCTGTTGATGTAGCCCTAAGCAGAGACTGGCGAGAATCACTTTCATGGAAAGGGCCTGCCAAGCTTCCAAAAAAACTACGAGTTGCCTGAAATCTCAGCACACACTTTTTCACCCAATCTTGATGAAACTTTCAGGTAATGATCAGTACACCAATCCCACTTGGCTCACCAAATCTCGTTCTTCTATGTGAAACCGTTCATTGGCAGTAACCGGTTTCATTTGGAGGTTTCACTCTGTTTTCTCCTTTAGGGATACATGTATTTGGAACTCTAAATCAAACACGGTTTGGGCTAGCTCTTTGAAACTTGACACAATAAAGCAGTTTCAAGTTCTATCTCTATGGTTTGTTTGCTGTTGATGTAGCCCTAAGCAGAGACTGGCGAGAATCACTTTCATGGAAAGGGCCTGCAAAGCCTCCATAAAACTACGAGTTGCCTGAAATCTCAGCACACACTTTTTCACCCAATCTTGATGAAACTTTCAGGTAATGATCAGTACACCAATCCCACTTGGCTCGCCAAATCTCGTTCTTCTAGGTTAAACCGTTCATTCGCAGTAACCGGTTTCATTTTGAGGTTTCACTCTGTTTTCTCCTATAGGGATACATGTATTTGGAACTCTAAATCAAACACGGTTTGTGCTAGCTCTTTGAAAGTTGACACAATAAAGCAGTTTCAAGTTCTATCTCTATGGTTTGTTTGCTGTTGATGTAGCCCTAAGCAGAGACTGGCGAGAATCACGTTCATGGAAAGGGCCTGCCAAGCTTCCAAAAAACTACGAGTTGGTTGAAATCTCAGCACACACTTTTTCACCCAATCTTGATGAAACTTTCAGGTAATGATCAGTACACCAATCCCACTTGGCTCACCAAATCTCGTTTTTCTAGGTGAAACCGTTCGTTGGCAGTAACCGGTTTCATTTTGAGTTTTCACTCTGTTTTCTCCTATAGGGATACATGTATTTGAAACTCTAAATCAAACACGGTTTGTGCTAGCTCTTTGAAACTTGACACCATAAAGCAGTTTCAAGTTCTATCTCTATGGTTTGTTTGCTGTTGATGTAGCCCTAAGCAGAGACTGGCGAGAATCACTTTCATGGAAAGGGCCTGCCAAGCTTCCAAAAAACTACGAGTTGCCTGAAATCACAGCACACACTTTTTCACCCAATCTTGATGAAACTTTCAGGTAATGATCAGTACACCAATCCCACTTGGCTCGCCAAATTTCGTTCTTCTAGGTTAAACCTTTCATTGGCAGTAACCGGTTTCATTTTGAGGTTTCACTCTGTTTTCTCCTATAGGGATACATGTATTTGGAACTCTAAATCAAACACGGTTTGTGCCAGCTCTTTGAAACTTGACACAATAAAGCAGTTTCAAGTTCTATCTCTATGGTTTGTTTGGTGTTGATGTAGCCCTAAGCAGAGATTGGCGAGAATCACTTTCATGGAAAGGGCCTGCTAAGCTTCTTAAAAACTACGAGTTGCCTGAAATCTCAGCACACACTTTTTCACCCAATCTTGATGAAACTTTCACGTAATGATCAGTACACCAATCCCACTTGGCTCGCCAAATGTCGTTCTCCTAGGTTAAACCGTTCGTTGGCAGTAACCGGTTTCATTTTGAGGTTTCACTCTGCTTTGTCCTATAGGGATACATGTATTTGGAACTCTAAATCAAACACAGTTTGTGCTAGCTCGTTGAAACTTGACACAATAAAGCAGTTTCAAGTTGTATCACTATGGTTTGTTTGGTGTTGATGTAGCCCTAAGCAGATACTGGCGAGAATCACTTTCATGGAAAGGGCCTGCCAAGCTTCCGAAAAACTACGAGTTACCTGAAATCTCAGCACACACTTTTTCACCCAACCTTGATAAAACTTTCACGGAATTATCAGTACACCAAGCCCACTTGGCTCGCCAAATGTCGTTCTTCTAGGTGAAACCGTTCGTTGGCAGTAACCGGTTTCATTTTGAGGTTTCACTCTGTTTTCTCCTATAGGGATACATGTATTTGGAACTCTAAATCAAACACGGTTTGTGCTAGCTCTTTGAAACTTGACACAATAAAGCAGTTTCAAGTTCTATCTCTATGGTTTGTTTGCTGTTGATGTAGCCCTAAGCAGAGACTGGCGAGAATCACTTTCATGGAAAGGGCCTGCCAAGCTTCCAAACAACTACGAGTTGCCTGAAATCTCAGCACACACTTTTTCACCCAACCTTGATGAAACTTTCAGGTAATGATCAGTACACGAATCCCACTTGGCTCGCCAAATTTCGTTCTCCTAGGTTAAACCGTTCGTTGGCAGTAACCGGTTTCATTTTGAGGTTACACTCTGTTTTCTCCTATAGGGATACATGTATTTGGAACTCTAAATCAAACACGGTTTGTGCCAGCTCTTTGAAACTTGACACAATAAAGCAGTTTCAAGTTCTATCTCTATGGTTTGTTTGGTGTTGATGTAGCCCTAAGAGGAGACTGGAGAGAATCACTTTCATGGAAAGGGCCTGCCAAGCTTTTTAAAAACTACGAGTTGCCTGAAATCTCAGCACACACTTTTTCACCCAATCTTGATGAAACTTTCAGGTAATGATCAGTACACCAATCCCACTTGGCTCGCCAAATGTCGTTCTTCTAGGTGAAACCGTTCGTTGGCAGTAACCGGTTTCATTTTGAGGTTTCACTCTGTTTTCTCCTATAGGGATACATGTATTTGGAACTCTAAATCAAACACGGTTTGTGCTAGCTCTTTAAAACTTGACACAATAAAGCAGTTTCAAGTTCTATCTCTATGGTTTGTTTGCTGTTGATGTAGCCCTAAGCAGAGACTGGCGAGAATCACTTTCATGGAAAGGGCCTGCCAAGCTTCCAAAAAACTACGAGTTGCCTGAAATCTCAGCACACACTTTTTCACCCAATCTTGATAAAACTTTCAGAAAATGATCAGTACACCAATCCCACTTGGCTCGCCAAATTTCGTTTTTCTAGGTGAAACCGTTCGTTGTCAGTAACCGTTTTCATTTTGAGGTTTCACTCTGTTTTCTCCTATAGGGATACATGTATTTGGAACTCTAAATCAAACACGGTTTGTGCTAGCTCTTTGAAACTTGACACAATAAAGCAGTTTCAAGTTCTATCTCTATGGTTTGTTTGCTGTTGATGTAGCCCTAAGCAGAGACTGGCGAGAATCACTTTCATGGAAAGGGCCTGCCAAGCTTCCAAAAAACTACGAGTTGCCTGAAATCTCAGCACACTCTTTTTCACCCAATCTTGATGAAACTTTCAGGTAATGATCAGAACACCAATCCCACTTGGCTCGCCAAATTTCGTTATTCTATGTGAAACCGTTCGTTGGCAGTAACCGGTTACATTTTGAGGTTTCACTCTGTTTTCTCCTATAGGGATACATGTATTTGGAACTCTATATCAAACACGGTTTGTGCTAGCTCTTTGAAACTTGACACAATAAAGCAGTTTCAAGTTCTATCTCTATGGTTTGTTTGCTGTTGATGTAGCCCTAGCAGAGACTGGCGAGAATCACTTTCATGGAAAGGGCCTGCCAAGCTTCCAAAAAACTACGAGTTGCCTGAAATCTCAGCACACACTTTTTCACAAAATCTTGATGAAACTTTCAGGTAATGATCAGTACACCAATCCCACTTGGCTCGCCAAATCTCGTTCTTCTAGGTGAAACCGTTCGTTGGCAGTAACCGGTTTCATTTTGAGGTTTCACTCTGTTTTCTCCTATAGGGATACATGTATTTGGAACTCTAAATCAAACACGGTTTGTGCTAGCTCTTTGAAACTTGACACAATAAAGCAGTTTCAAGTTCTGTCTCTATGGTTTTTTTGCTGTTGATGTAGCCCTAAGCAGAGACTGGCGAGAATCACTTTCATGGAAAGGGCCTGCCAAACTTCCAAAAAACTACGAGTTGCCTGAAATCTCAGCACACACTTTTTCACCCAATCTTGATGAAACTTTCAGGTAATGATCAGTACACCAATCCCACTTGGCTCACCAAATCTCGTTCTTCTAGGTGAAACCGTTCATTGGCAGTAACCGGTTTCATTTGGAGGTTTCACTCTGTTTTCTCCTATAGGGATACATGTATTTGGAACTCTAAATCAAACACGGTTTGTGCTAGCTCTTTGAAACTTGACACAATAAAGCAGTTTCAAGTTCTATCTCTATGGTTTGTTTGCTGTTGATGTAGCCCTAAGCAGAGACTGGCGAGAATCACTTTCATGGAAAGGGCCTGCAAAGCCTCCATAAAACTACGAGTTGCCTGAAATCTCAGCACACACTTTTTCACCCAATCTTGATGAAACTTTCAGGTAATGATCAGTACACCAATCCCACTTGGCTCGCCAAATCTCGTTCTTCTAGGTTAAACCGTTCGTTCGCAGTAACCGGTTTCATTTTGAGGTTTCACTCTGTTTTCTCCTATAGGGATACATGTATTTGGAACTCTAAATCAAACACCGTTTGTGCTAGCTCTTTGAAACTTGACACAATAAAGCAGTTTCAAGTTCTATCTCTATAGTTTGTTTGCTGTTGATGTATCCCTAAGCAGAGACTGGCGAGAATCTCGTTCATGGAAAGGGCCTGCCAAGCTTCCAAAAAACTACGAGTTGCTTGAAATCTCAGCACACACTTTTTCACCCAATCTTGATGAAACTTTCAGGTAATGATCTGTACACCAATCCCACTTGGCTCACCAAATCTCGTTCTTCTAGGTGAAACCGTTCGTTGGCAGTAACCGGTTTCATTTTGAGTTTTCACTCTGTTTTCTCCTATAGGGATACATGTATTTGAAACTCTAAATCAAACACGGTTTGTGCTAGCTCTTTGAAACTTGACACCATAAAGCAGTTTCAAGTTCTATCTCTATGGTTTGTTTGCTGTTGATGTAGCCCTAAGAAGAGACTGGCGAGAATCACTTTCATGGAAAGGGCCTGCCAAGCTTCCAAAAAACTAGGAGTTGCCTGAAATCTCAGCACACACTTTTTCACCCAATCTTGATGAAACTTTCAGGTAATGATCAGTACACCAATCCCACTTGGCTCGCAAAATTTCGTTCTTCTAGGTTAAACCGTTCATTGGCAGTATCCGGTTTCATTTTGAGGTTTCACTCTGTTTTCTCCTATAGGGATACATGTATTTGGAACTCTAAATCAAACACGGTTTGTGCCAGCTCTTTGAAACTTGACACAATAAAGCAGTTTCAAGTTCTATCTCTATGGTTTGTTTGGTGTTGATGTAGCCCTAAGCAGAGACTGGCGAGAATCACTTTCATGGAAAGGGCCTGCTAAGGTTCTTAAAAACTACGAGTTGCCTGAAATCGCATCACACACTTTTTCACCCAATCTTGATGAAACTTTCACGTAATGATCAGTACACCAATCCCACTTGGCTCGCCAAATGTCGTTCTCCTAGGTTAAACCGTTCGTTGGCAGTAACCGGTTTCATTTTGAGGTTTCACTCTGCTTACTCCTATAGGGATACATGTATTTGGAACTCTAAATCAAACACGGTTTGTGCTAGCTCGTTGAAACTTGACACAATAAAGCAGTTTCAAGTTGTATCACTATGGTTTGTTTGGTGTTGATGTAGCCCTAAGCAGATACTGGCGAGAATCACTTTCATGGAAAGGGCCTGCCAAGCTTCCGAAAAACTACGAGTTACCTGAAATCTCAGCACACACTTTTTCACCCAACCTTGATAAAACTTTCACGGAATTATCAGTACACCAAGCCCACTTGGCTCGCCAAATGTCATTCTTCTAGGTGAAACCGTTCGTTGGCAGTAACCGGTTTCATTTTGAGGTTTCACTCTGTTTTCTCCTATAGGGATACATGTATTTGGAACTCTAAATCAAACACGGTTTGTGCTAGCTCTTTGAAACTTGACACCATAAAGAAGTTTCAAGTTCTATCTCTATGGTTAGTTTGCTGTTGATGTAGCCCTAAGCAGAGACTGGCGAGAATCACTTTCATAGAAAGGACCTGCCAAGCTTCCAAAAATCTACGAGTTGCCTGAAATCTCAGCACACACTTTTTCACCCAATCTTGATGAAACTTTCAGGTAATGATCAGTACACCAATCCCACTTGGCTCGCCAAATTTCGTTCTTCTAGGTGAAACCGTTCGTTGCCAGTAACCGGTTTCATTTTGAGGTTTCACTCTCTTTTCTCCTATAAGGATACATGTATTTGGAACTCTAAATCAAACACCGGTTTGTGCTAGCTCTTTGAAACTTGACACAATAAAGCAGTTTCAAGTTCTATCTCTATGGTTTGTTTGCTGTTGATGTAGCCCTAAGCAGAGACTGGCGAGAATCACTTTCATGGAAAGGGCCTGCCAAGCTTCCAAAAAACTACGAGTTGCCTGAAATCTCAGCACACACTTTTTCACCCAATCTTGATGAACCTTTCAGGTAATGGTCAGTACACCAATCCCACTTGGCTCGCCAAATTTCGTTCTTCTAGGTGAAACCGTTCGTTGGCAGTAACCGGTTTCATTTTGAGGTTTCACTCTGTTTTCACCTATAGGGATACATGTATTAGGAACTCTAAATCAAACACGGTTTGTGCTAGCTCTTTGAAACTTGACACAATAAAGCAGTTTCAAGTTCTATCTCTATGGTTTGTTTGCTGTTGATGTAGCCCTAAGCAGAGACTGGCAAGAATCAATTTCATGGAAAGGGCCTGCCAAGCTTCCAAAAAACTACGAGTTGCCTGAAATCTCAGCACACACTTTTTCACCCAATCTTGATGAAACTTTCAGGTAATGATCACTACAACAATCCCACTTGGCTCACCAAATCTCGTTCTTCTAGGTGAAACCGTTCGTTGGCAGTAACCGGTTTCATTTTGAGGTTTCACTCTGTTTTCTCCTATAGGGATACATGTATTTGGAACTCTAAATCAAACACGGTTTGTGCTAGCTCTTTGAAACTTGACACAATAAAGCAGTTTCAAGTTCTATCTCTATTGTTTGTTTGCTGTTGATGTAGCCCTAAGCAGAGACTGGCGAGAATCACTTTCATGGAAAGGGCCTGCCAAGCTTCCAAAAAACTACGAGTTGCCTGAAATCTCAGCACACACTTTTTCACCCAATCTTGATGAAACTTTCAGGTAATGGTCAGTACACCAATCCCACTTGGTTCGCCAAATTTCGTTCTTCTAGGTGAAACCGTTCGTTGGCAGTAATCGGTTTCATTTTGAGGTTTCATTCTGTTTTCTCCTATAGGGATACATGTATTTGGAACTCTAAATCAAACACGGTTTGTGCTAGCTCTTTGAAACTTGACACAATAAAGCAGTTTCAAGTTCTATCTCTATGGTTTGTTTGCTGTTGATGTAGCCCTAAGCAGAGACTGGCGAGAATCACTTTCATGGAAAGGGCCTTCCAAGCTTCCAAAAAACTACGAGTTGCCTGAAATCTCAGCACACACTTTTTCACCCAATCTTGATGAAACTTTCAGGTAATGGTCAGTACACCCATCCCACTTGGCTCGCCAAATTTTGTTCTTCTCGGTTAAACCGTTCCTTGGCAGTAACTGGTTTCATTTTGAGGTTTCACTCTGTTTTCTCCTATAGGGATACATATATTTGGAACTCTAAATCAAACACGGTTTGTGCTAGCTCTTTGAAACTTGACACAATAAAGCAGTTTCAAGTTCTATCTCTATGGTTTGTTTGCTGTTGATGTAGCCCTAAGCAGAGACTGGCGAGAATCACTTTCATTGAAAGGGCCTGCCAAGCTTTTTAAAAACTACGAGTTGCCTGAAATCTCAGCACACACTTTTTCACCCAATCTTGATGAAACTTTCAGGTAATGATCAGTACACCAATCCCACTTGGCTCGCCAAATGTCGTTCTTCTAGGTGAAACCGTTCGTTGGCAGTAACCGGTTTCATTTTGAGGTTTCACTCTGTTTTCTCCTATAGGGATACATGTATTTGGAACTCTAAATAAAACACGGTTTGTGCTAGCTCTTTAAAACTTGACACAATAAAGCAGTTTCAAGTTCTATCTCTATGGTTTGTTTGCTGTTGATGTAGCCCTAAGCAGAGACTGGCGAGAATCACTTTCATGGAAAGGGCCTGCCAAGCTTCCAAAAAACTACGAGTTGCCTGAAATCTCAGCACACACTTTTTCACCCAATCTTGATGAAACTTTCAGGTAATGATCAGAACACCAATCACACTTGGCTCACCAAATCTCGTTCTTCTAGGTGAAACCGTTCATTGGCAGTAACCGGTTTCATTTGGAGGTTTCACTCTGTTTTCTCCTATAGGGATACATGTATTTGGAACTCTAAATCAAACACGGTTTGTGCTAGCTCTTTGAAACTTGACACAATAAAGCAGTTTCAAGTTCTATCTCTATGGTTTGTTTGCTGTTGATGTAGCCCTAAGCAGAGACTGGCGAGAATCACTTTCATGGAAAGGGCCTGCAAAGCCTCCATAAAACTACGAGTTGCCTGAAATCTCAGCACACACTTTTTCACCCAATCTTGATGAAACTTTCAGGTAATGATCAGTACACCAATCCCACTTGGCTCGCCAAATCTCGTTCTTCTAGGTTAAACCGTTCGTTCGCAGTAACCGGTTTCATTTTGAGGTTTCACTCTGTTTTCTCCTATAGGGATACATGTATTTGGAACTCTAAATCAAACACCGTTTGTGCTAGCTCTTTGAAACTTGACACAATAAAGCAGTTTCAAGTTCTATCTCTATGGTTTGTTTGCTGTTGATGTATCCCTAAGCAGAGACTGGCGAGAATCTCGTTCATGGAAAGGGCCTGCCAAGCTTCCAAAAAAACTACGAGTTGCTTGAAATCTCAGCACACACTTTTTCACCCAATCTTGATGAAACTTTCAGGTAATGATCAGTACACCAATCCCACTTGGCTCACCAAATCTCGTTCTTCTAGGTGAAACCGTTCGTTGGCAGTAACCGGTTTCATTTTGAGTTTTCACTCTGTTTTTCTCCTATAGGGATACATGTATTTGAAACTCTAAATCAAACACGGTTTGTGCTAGCTCTTTGAAACTTGACACCATAAAGCAGTTTCAAGTTCTATCTCTATGGTTTGTTTGCTGTTGATGTAGCCCTAAGAAGAGACTGGCGAGAATCACTTTCATGGAAAGGGCCTGCCAAGCTTCCAAAAAACTACGAGTTGCCTGAAATCTCAGCACACACTTTTTCACCCAATCTTGATGAAACATTCAGGTAATGATCAGTACACCAATCCCACTTGGCTGGCCAAATCTCGTTCTTCTAGGTGAAACCGTTCGTTGGCAGTAACCGGTTTCATTTTGAGGTTTCATTCTGTTTTCTCCTATAGGGATACATGTATTTGGAACTCTAAATCAAACACGGTTTGTGCTAGCTCTTTGAAACTTGACACAATAAAGCAGTTTCAAGTTCTATCTCTATGGTTTCTTTGCTGTTGATGTAGCCCTAAGCAGAGACTGGCGAGAATCACTTTCATGGAAAGGGCCTGCCAAGCTTCCAAAAAACTACGAGTTGCCTGAAATCTCAGCACACACTTTTTCACCCAATCTTGACGAACCTTTCAGGTAATGGTCAGTACACCAATCCCACTTGGCTCGCCAAATTTCGTTCTTCTAGGTGAAACCGTTCGTTGGCAGTAACCGGTTTCATTTTGAGGTTTCACTCTGTTTTCTTCTATAGGGATACATGTATTTGGAACTCTAAATCAAACACGGTTTGTGCTAGCTCTTTGAAACTTGACACAATAAAGCAGTTTCAAGTTCTATCTCTATGGTTTGTTTGCTGTTGATGTAGCCCTAAGCAGAGACTGGCAAGAATCACTTTCATGGAAAGCGCCTGCCAAGCTTCCAAAAAACTACGAGTTGCCTGAAATCTCACCACACACTTTTTCACCCAATCTTGATGAAACTTTCAGGTAATGGTCAGTACACCCATCCCACTTGGCTCGCCAAATTTTGTTTTTCTCGGTTAAACCGTTCCTTGGCAGTAACCGGTTTCATTTTGAGGTTTCACTCTGTTTTCTCCTATAGGGATACATGTATTTGGAACTCTAAATCAAACACAGTTTGTGCTAGCTCTTTGAAACTTGACACAATAAAGCAGTTTCAAGTTCTATCTCTATGGTTTGTTTGCTGTTGATGTAGCCCTAAGCAGAGACTGGCGAGAATCACTTTCATGGAAAGGGCCTGCCAAGCTTCCAAAAAACTACGAGTTGCCTGAAATCTCAGCACACACTTTTTCACCCAATCTTGATGAAACTTTCAGGTAATGATCAGTACACCAATCCCACTTGGCTCGCCAAATTTCATACTTCTAGGTGAAATCGTTCGTTGGCAGTAACCAGTTTCATTTTGAGGTTTCACTCTGTTTTCTCCTATAGGGATACATGTATTTGGAACTCTAAATCAAACACGGTTTGTGCTAGCTCTTTGAAACTTGACACAATAAAGCAGTTTCAATTTCTATCTCTATGGTTTGTTTGCTGTTGATGTAGTCCTAAGCAGAGACTGGCGAGAATCACTTTCATGGAAAGGGCCTGCCAAGCTTCCAAAATCTACGAGTTGCCTGAAATCTCAGCACACACTTTTTCACCCAATCTTGATGAAACTTTCAGGTAATGATCAGTACACCAATCCCACTTGGCTCGCCAAATCTCGTTCTTCTAGGTGAAACCGTTCGTTGGCAGTAACCGGTTTCATTTTGAGGTTTCACTCTGTTTTCTCCTATAGGGATACATGTATTTGGAACTCTAAATCAAACACGGTTTGTGCTAGCTCTTTGAAACTTGACACCATAAAGAAGTTTCAAGTTCTATCTCTATGGTTAGTTTGCTGTTGATGAAGCCCTAAGCAGAGACTGGCGAAAATCACTTTCATAGAAAGGGCCTGCCAAGCTTCCAAAAAACTACGAGTTGCCTGAAATCTCAGCACACACTTTTTCACCCAATCTTGATGAAACTTTCAGGTAATGATCAGTACACCAATCCCACTTGGCTCACCAAATTTCGTTCTTCTAGGTGAAACCGTTCGTTGGCAGTAACCGGTTTCATTTTGAGGTTTCACTCTGTTTTCTCCTATAGGGATACATGTATTTGGAACTCTAAATCAAACACGGTTTGTGCTAGCTGTTTGAAACTTGACACAATAAAGCAGTTTCAAGTTCTATCTCTATGGTTTGTTTGCTGTTGATGTAGCCCTAAGCAGAGACTGGCGAGAATCACTTTCATGGGGCCTGCCAAGCATCCAAAAAACTACGAGTTTCCTGAAATCTCAGCACACACTTTTTCACCCAATCTTGATGAAACTTTCAGGTAATGATAAGTACACCAATCCCACTTGGCTCGCCAAATATCGTTCTTCTAGGTGAAACCGTTCGTTGGCAGTAACCGGTTTCATTTTGAGGTTTCACTCTGTTTTCTCCTATAGGGATACATGTATTTGGAACTCTAAATCAAACAGGGTTTGTGCTAGCTCTTTGAAACTTGACACCATAAAGCAGTTTCAAGTTCTTTCTCTATGGTTTGTTTGCTGTTGATGTAGCCGTAAGCAGAGAATGGCGAGAATCACTTTCATGGAGAGTGCCTGCCAAGCTTCCAAAAAACTACGAGTTGCCTGAAATCTCAGCACACACTTTTTCACCCAATCTTGATGAAACTTTCAGGTAATGATCAGTACACCAATCCCACTTGGCTCGCCAAATCTCGTTCTTCTAGGTGAAACCGTTCGTTGGCAGTAACCGGTTTCATTTTGAGGTTTCACTCTGTTTTCTCCTATAGGGATACATGTATTTGGAACTCTAAATCAAACACGGTTTGTGCTAGCTCTTTGAAACTTGACACAATAAAGCAGTTTCAAGTTCTATCTCTATGGTTTGTTTGCTGTTGATGTAGCCCTGAGCAGAGACTGGCAAGAATCACTTTCATGGAAAGGGCCTGCCAAGCTTCCAAAAAACTACGAGTTGTCTGAAATCTCAGCACACACTTTTTCACCCAATCTTGATGAACCTTTCAGGTAATGGTCAGTACACCAATCCCACTTGGCTCGCCAAATTTCGTTCTTCTAGGTGAAACCGTTCGTTGGCAGTAACCGGTTTCATTTTGAGGTTTCACTCTGTTTTCTCCTATAGGGATACATGTATTTGGAACTCTAAATCAAACACGGTTTGTGCCAGCTCTTTGAAACTTGACACAATAAAGCAGTTTCAAGTTCTATCTCTATGGTTTGTTTGGTGTTGATGTAGCCCAAAGCAGAGACTGGTGAGAATCACTTTCATGGAAAGGGCCTGCCAAGCTTCTTAAAAACTACGAGTTGCCTGAAATCTCAGCACACACTTTTTCACCCAATCTTGATGAAACTTTCAGGTAATGATCAGTACACCAATCCCACTTGGCTCGCCAAATGTCGTTCTTCTAGGTGAAACCGTTCGTTGGCAGTAACCGGTTTCATTTTGAGGTTTCACTCTGTTTTCTCCTATAGGGATACATGTATTTGGAACTCTAAATCAAACACGGTTTGTGCTAGCTCTTTGAAACTTGACACAATAAAGCAGTTTCAAGTTCTATCTCTATGGTTTGTTTGCTGTTGATGTAGCCCTAAGCAGAGACTGGCGAGAATCACTTTCATGGAAAGCGCCTGCCAAGCTTCCAAAAAACTACGAGTTGCCTGAAATCTCACCACACACTTTTTCACCCAATCTTGATGAAACTTTCAGGTAATGGTCAGTACACCCATCCCACTTGGCTCGCCAAATTTTGTTTTTCTCGGTTAAACCGTTCCTTGGCAGTAACCGGTTTCATTTTGAGGTTTCACTCTGTTTTCTCCTATAGGGATACATGTATTTGGAACTCTAAATCAAACACAGTTTGTGCTAGCTCTTTGAAACTTGACACAATAAAGCAGTTTCAAGTTCTATCTCTATGGTTTGTTTGCTGTTGATGTAGCCCTAAGCAGAGACTGGCGAGAATCACTTTCATGGAAAGGGCCTGCCAAGCTTCCAAAAAACTACGAGTTGCCTGAAATCTCAGCACACACTTTTTCACCCAATCTTGATGAAACTTTCAGGTAATGATCAGTACACCAATCCCACTTGGCTCGCCAAATTTCATACTTCTAGGTGAAATCGTTCGTTGGCAGTAACCAGTTTCATTTTGAGGTTTCACTCTGTTTTCTCCTATAGGGATACATGTATTTGGAACTCTAAATCAAACACGGTTTGTGCTAGCTCTTTGAAACTTGACACAATAAAGCAGTTTCAATTTCTATCTCTATGGTTTGTTTGCTGTTGATGTAGTCCTAAGCAGAGACTGGCGAGAATCACTTTCATGGAAAGGGCCTGCCAAGCTTCCAAAATCTACGAGTTGCCTTAAATCTCAGCACACACTTTTTCACCCAATTTGATGAAACTTTCAGGTAATGATCAGTACACCAATCCCACTTGGCTCGCCAAATCTCGTTCTTCTAGGTGAAACCGTTCGTTGGCAGTAACCGGTTTCATTTTGAGGTTTCACTCTGTTTTCTCCTATAGGGATACATGTATTTGGAACTCTAAATCAAACACGGTTTGTGCTAGCTCTTTGAAACTTGACACCATAAAGAAGTTTCAAGTTCTATCTCTATGGTTAGTTTGCTGTTGATGAAGCCCTAAGCAGAGACTGGCGAAAATCACTTTCATGGAAAGGGCCTGCCAAGCTTCCAAAAAACTACGAGTTGCCTGAAATCTCAGCACACACTTTTTCACACAATCTTGATGAAACTTTCAGGTAATGGTCAGTACACCAATCCCACTTGGCTCGCCAAATCTCGTTCTTCTAGGTGAAACTGTTCGTTGGCAGTAACCGGTTTCATTTTTAGGTTTCACTCTGTTTTCTCCTATAGGGATACATGTATTTGGAACTCTAAATCAAACACGGTTTGTGCTAGCTCTTTGAAACTTGACACAATAAAGCAGTTTCAAGTTCTATCTCTATGATTTGTTTGCTGGTGATGTAGCCCTAAGCAGAGACTGGCGAGAATCAGTTTCATGGAAACGGCCTGCCAAGCTTCCAAAAATCTATGAGTTGCCTGAAATCTCAGCACACACTTTTTCACCCAATCTTGATGAAACTTTCAGGTAATGGTCAGTACACCAATCCCACTTGGCTCGCCGAATTTCGTTCTTCCAGGTGAAACCGTTCGTTGGCAGTAATCGGTTTCATTTTGAGGTTTCACTCTGTTTTCTCCTATAGGGATACATGTATTTGGAACTCTAAATCAAACACGGTTTGTGCTAGCTCTTTGAAACTTGACACAATAAAGCAGTTTCAAGTTCTATCTCTATGGTTTGTTTGCTGTTGATGTAGCCCTAAGCAGAGACTGGCGAGAATCACTTTCATGGAAAGGGCCTGCCAAGCTTCCAAAAAACTACGAGTTGCCTGAAATCTCAGCACACACTTTTTCACCCAATCTTGATGAAACTTTCAGGTAATGATCAGTACACCCATCCCACTTGGCTTGCCAAATTTCGTTCTTCTAGGTGAATCCGTTCGTTGGCAGTAACCGGTTTCATTTTGAGGTTTCACTCTGTTTTCTCCTATAGGGATACATGTATTTGGAACTCTAAATCAAACACGGTTTGTGCTAGCTCTTTGAAACTTGACACAATAAAGCAGTTTCAAGTTCTATCTCTATGGTTTCTTTGCTATTGATGTAGCCCTAAGCAGAGACTGGCGAGAATCACTTTCATGGAAAGGGCCTGCCAAGCTTCCAAAAAACTACGAGTTGCCTGAAATCTCAACACACACTTTTTCACCCAATCTTGATGAAACTTTCAGGTAATGATCAGTACAACAATCCCACTTGGCTCGCAAAATCTCGTTCTTCTAGGTGAAACCGTTCCTTGGCAGTAACCGGTTTCATTTTGAGGTTTCACTCTGTTTTCTCCTATAGGGATACATGTATTTGGAACTCTAAATCAAACACGGTTTGTGCTAGCTCTTTGAAACTTGACACAATAAAGCAGTTTCAAGTTCTATCTCTATGGTTTGTTTGCTGTTGATGTACCCCTAAGCAGAGACTGGCGAGAAACACTTTCATGAAAAGGGCCTGTAAAGCTTTCAAAAAACTACGAGTTGCCTGAAATCTCAGCACACACTTTTTCACCCAATCTTGATGAAACTTTCAGGTAATGATCAGTACACCAATCCCACTTGGCTCGCCAAATCTCGTTCTTCTAGGTGAAACCGTTCGTTGGCAGTAACCTGTTTCATTTTGAGGTTTCACTCTGTTTTCTCCTATAGGGATACATGTATTTGGAACTCTAAATCAAACACGGTTTGTGCTAGCTCTTTGAAAATTGACACAATAAAGCAGTTTCAAGTTCTATCTCTATGGTTTGTTTGCTGTTAATGTAGCCCTAAGCAGAGACTGGTGAGAATCACTTTCATGGAAAGGGCCTGCCAAGCTTCCAAAAAACTACGAGTTGCCTGAAATCTCAGCACACACTTTTTCACCCAATCTTGATGAACCTTTCAGGTAATGGTCAGTACACCAATCCCACTTGGCTCGCCAAATTTCGTTCTTCTAGGTGAAACCGTTCGTTGGCAGTAACCGGTTTCATTTTGAGGTTTCACTCTGTTTTCTCCTATAGGGATACATGTATTTGGAACTCTAAATCAAACATGGTTTGTGCTAGCTCTTTGAAACTTGACACAATAAAGCAGTTTCAAGTTCTATCTCTATGGTTTGTTTGCTGTTGATGTAGCCCTAAGCAGAGACTGGCGAGAATCACTTTCATGGAAAGGGCCTGCCAAGCTTCCAAAAATCTACGAGTTGCCTAAAATCTCAGCACACACTTTTTCACCCAATCTTGATGAAACTTTCAGGTAATGATCAGTACACCAATCCCACTTGGCTCGCCAAATTTCGTTCTTCTAGGTGAAACCGTTCGTTGGCAGTAACCGGTTTCATTTTGAGGTTTCACTCTGTTTTCTCCTATAGGGATACATGTATTTGGAACTCTAAATCAAACACGGTTTGTGCTAGCTCTTTGAAACTTGACACAATAAAGCAGTTTCAAGTTCTATCTCTATGGTTTGTTTGCTGTTGATGTAGCCCTAAGCAGAGACTGGTGAGAATCACTTTCATGGAGAAGGCCTGTCAAGCTTCCAAAAAACTACGAGTTTCCTGAAATCTCAGCACACACTTTTTCACCCAATCTTGATGAAACTTTCAGGTAATGATCAGTACACCAGTCCCACTTGGGTCGCCAAATCTCGTTCTTCTAGGTGAAACCGTTCGTTGGCAGTAACCGGTTTACATTTTGAGGTTTCACTCTGTTTTCTCCTATAGGGATACATGTATTTGGAACTCTAAATCAAACACGGTTTGTGCTAGCTCTTTGAAACTTGACACAATAAAGCAGTTTCAAGTTCTATCTCTATGATTTGTTTGCTGGTGATGTAGCCCTAAGCAGAGACTGGCGAGAATCAGTTTCATGGAAACGGCCTGCCAAGCTTCCAAAAATCTATGAGTTGCCTGAAATCTCAGCACACACTTTTTCACCCAATCTTGATGAAACTTTCAGGTAATGGTCAGTACACCAATCCCACTTGGCTCGCCAAATTTCGTTCTTCTAGGTGAAACCGTTCGTTGGCAGTAATCGGTTTCATTTTGAGGTTTCACTCTGTTTTCTCCTATAGGGATACATGTATTTGGAACTCTAAATCAAACACGGTTTGTGCTAGCTCTTTGAAACTTGACACAATAAAGCAGTTTCAAGTTCTATCTCTATGGTTTGTTTGCTGTTGATGTAGCCCTAAGCAGAGACTGGCGAGAATCACTTTCATGGAAAGGGCCTGCCAAGCTTCCAAAAAACTACGAGTTGCCTGAAATCTCAGCACACACTTTTTCACCCAATCTTGATGAAACTTTCAGGTAATGATCAGTACACCCATCCCACTTGGCTTGCCAAATTTCGTTCTTCTAGGTGAATCCGTTCGTTGGCAGTAACCGGTTTCATTTTGAGGTTTCACTCTGTTTTCTCCTATAGGGATACATGTATTTGGAACTCTAAATCAAACACGGTTTGTGCTAGCTCTTTGAAACTTGACACAATAAAGCAGTTTCAAGTTCTATCTCTATGGTTTGTTTGCTGTTGATGTAGCCCTAAGCAGAGACTGGCGAGAATCACTTTCATGGAAAGGGCCTGCCAAGCTTCCAAAAAACTACGAGTTGCCTGAAATCTCAACACACACTTTTTCACCCAATCTTGATGAAACTTTCAGGTAATGATCAGTACAACAATCCCACTTGGCTCGCAAAATCTCGTTCTTCTAGGTGAAACCGTTCCTTGGCAGTAACCGGTTTCATTTTGAGGTTTCACTCTGTTTTCTCCTATAGGGATACATGTATTTGGAACTCTAAATCAAACACGGTTTGTGCTAGCTCTTTGAAACTTGACACAATAAAGCAGTTTCAAGTTCTATCTCTATGGTTTGTTTGCTGTTGATGTACCCCTAAGCAGAGACTGGCGAGAATCACTTTCATGAAAAGGGCCTGCCAAGCTTTCAAAAAACTACGAGTTGCCTGAAATCTCAGCACACACTTTTTCACCCAATCTTGATGAAACTTTCAGGTAATGATCAGTACACCAATCCCACTTGGCTCGCCAAATCTCGTTCTTCTAGGTGAAACCGTTCGTTGGCAGTAACCTGTTCATTTTGAGGTTTCACTCTGTTTTCTCCTATAGGGATACATGTATTTGGAACTCTAAATCAAACACGGTTTGTGCTAGCTCTTTGAAAATTGACACAATAAAGCAGTTTCAAGTTCTATCTCTATGGTTTGTTTGCTGTTAATGTAGCCCTAAGCAGAGACTGGCGAGAATCACTTTCATGGAAAGGCCTGCCAAGCTTCCAAAAAACTACGAGTTGCCTGAAATCTCAGCACACACTTTTTCACCCAATCTTGATGAACCTTTCAGGTAATGGTCAGTACACCAATCGCACTTGGCTCGCCAAATTTCGTTCTTCTAGGTGAAACCGTTCGTTGGCAGTAACCGGTTTCATTTTGAGGTTTCACTCTGTTTTCTCCTATAGGGATACAGTATTTGGAACTCTAAATCAAACATGGTTTGTGCTAGCTCTTTGAAACTTGACACAATAAAGCAGTTTCAAGTTCTATCTCTATGGTTTGTTTGCTGTTGATGTAGCCCTAAGCAGAGACTGGCGAGAATCACTTTCATGGAAAGGGCCTGCCAAGCTTCCAAAAATCTACGAGTTGCCTAAAATCTCAGCACACACTTTTTCACCCAATCTTGATGAAACTTTCAGGTAATGATCAGTACACCAATCCCACTTGGCTCGCCAAATTTCGTTCTTCTAGGTGAAACCGTTCGTTGGCAGTAACCGGTTTCATTTTGAGGTTTCACTCTGTTTTCTCCTATAGGGATACATGTATTTGGAACTCTAAATCAAACACGGTTTGTGCTAGCTCTTTGAAACTTGACACAATAAAGCAGTTTCAAGTTCTATCTCTATGGTTTGTTTGCTGTTGATGTAGCCCTAAGCAGAGACTGGTGAGAATCACTTTCATGGAGAAGGCCTGCCAAGCTTCCAAAAAACTACGAGTTGCCTGAAATCTCAGCACACACTTTTTCACCCAATCTTGATGAAACTTTCAGGTAATGATCAGTACACCAGTCCCACTTGGGTCGCCAAATCTCGTTCTTCTAGGTGAAACCGTTCGTTGGCAGTAACCGGTTTCATTTTGAGGTTTCACTCTGTTTTCTCCTATAGGGATACATGTATTTGGAACTCTAAATCAAACACGGTTTGTGCTAGCTCTTTGAAACTTGACACAATAAAAGCAGTTTCAAGTTCTATCTCTATGATTTGTTTGCTGGTGATGTAGCCCTAAGCAGAGACTGGCGAGAATCAGTTTCATGGAAACGGCCTGCCAAGCTTCCAAAAATCTATGAGTTGCCTGAAATCTCAGCACACACTTTTTCACCCAATCTTGATGAAACTTTCAGGTAATGGTCAGTACACCAATCCCACTTGGCTCGCCAAATTTCGTTTCTTCTAGGTGAAACCGTTCGTTGGCAGTAATCGGTTTCATTTTGAGGTTTCACTCTGTTTTCTCCTATAGGGATACATGTATTTGGAACTCTAAATCAAACACGGTTTGTGCTAGCTCTTTGAAACTTGACACAATAAAGCAGTTTCAAGTTCTATCTCTATGGTTTGTTTGCTGTTGATGTAGCCCTACGCAGAGACTGGCGAGAATCACTTTCATGGAAAGGGCCTGCCAAGCTTCCAAAAAACTACGAGTTGCCTGAAATCTCAGCACACACTTTTTCACCCAATCTTGATGAAACTTTCAGGTAATGATCAGTACAACAATCCCACTTGGCTCGCAAAATCTCGTTCTTCTAGGTGAAACCGTTCCTTGGCAGTAACCGGTTTCATTTTGAGGTTTCACTCTGTTTTCTCCTATAGGGATACATGTATTTGGAACTCTAAATCAAACACGGTTTGTGCTAGCTCTTTGAAACTTGACACTATAAAGCAGTTTCAAGTTCTATCTCTATGGTTTGTTTGCTGTTGATGTACCCCTAAGCAGAGACTGGCGAGAATCACTTTCATGAAAAGGGCCTGCCAAGCTTTCAAAAAACTACGAGTTGCCTGAAATCTCAGCACACACTTTTTCACCCAATCTTGATGAAACTTTCAGGTAATGATCAGTACACCAATCCCACTTGGCTCGCCAAATCTCGTTCTTCTAGGTGAAACCGTTCGTTGGCAGTAACCTGTTTCATTTTGAGGTTTCACTCTGTTTTCTCCTATAGGGATACATGTATTTGGAACTCTAAATCAAACACGGTTTGTGCTAGCTCTTTGAAACTTGACACAATAAAGCAGTTTCAAGTTCTATCTCTATGGTTTGTTTGCTGTTAATGTAGCCCTAAGCAGAGACTGGCGAGAATCACTTTCATGGAAAGGGCCTGCCAAGCTTCCAAAAAACTACGAGTTGCCTGAAATCTCAGCACACACTTTTTCACCCAATCTTGATGAACCTTTCAGGTAATGGTCAGTACACCAATCCCACTTGGCTCGCCAAATTTCGTTCTTCTAGGTGACACCGTTCGTTGGCAGTAACCGGTTTCATTTTGAGGTTTCACTCTGTTTTCTCCTATAGGGATACATGTATTTGGAACTCTAAATCAAACACGGTTTGTGCTAGCTCTTTGAAACTTGACACAATAAAGCAGTTTCAAGTTCTATCTCTATGGTTTGTTTGCTGTTGATGTAGCCCTAAGCAGAGACTGGCGAGAATCACTTTCATGGAAAGCGCCTGCCAAGCTTCCAAAAAACTACGAGTTGCCTGAAATCTCAGCACACACTTTTTCACCCAATCTTGATGAAACTTTCAGGTAATGGTCAGTACACCCATCCCACTTGGCTCGCCAAATTTTGTTCTTCTCGGTTAAACCGTTCCTTGGCAGTAACCGGTTTCATTTTGAGGTTTCACTCTGTTTTCTCCTATAGGGATACATGTATTTGGAACTCTAAATCAAACACGGTTTGTGCTAGCTCTTTGAAACTTGACACAATAAAGCAGTTTCAAGTTCTATCTCTATGGTTCGTTTGCTGTTGATGTAGCCCTAAGCAGAGACTGGCGAGAATCACTTTCATGGAAAGGGCCTGCCAAGCTTCCAAAAAACTACGAGTTGCCTGAAATCTCAGCACAAACTTTTTCACCCAATCTTGATGAAACTTTCAGGTAATGATCAGTACACCAATCTCACTTGGCTCGCCAAATCTCGTTCTTCTAGGTGAAACCGTTCGTTGGCAGTAACCGGTTTCATATTGAGGTTTCACTCTGTTTTCTCCTATAGGGATACATGTATTTGGAACTCTAAATCAAACACGGTTTGTGCTAGCTCTTTGAAACTTGACACCATAATGAAGTTTCAAGTTCTATCTCTATGGTTAGTTTGCTGTTGATGTAGCCCTAAGCAGAGACTGGCGAAAATCACTTTCATAGAAAGGGCCTGCCAAGCTTCCAAAAAACTACGAGTTGCCTGAAATCTCAGCACACACTTTTTCACCCAATCTTGATGAAACTTTCAGGTAATGATCAGTACACCAATCCCACTTGGCTCACCAAATTTCGTTCTTCTAGGTGAAACCGTTCGTTGGCAGTAACCGGTTTCATTTTGAGGTTTCACTCTGTTTTCTCCTATAGGGATACATGTATTTGGAACTCTAAATCAAACACGGTTTGTGCTAGCTGTTTGAAACTTGACACAATAAAGCAGTTTCAAGTTCTATCTCTATGGTTTGTTTGCTGTTGATGGTGGCCCTAAAGCAGAGACTGGCGAGAATCACTTTTCATGGGGCCTGCCAAGCATCCAAAAAACTACGAGTTGCCTGAAATCTCAGCACACACTTTTTCACCCAATCTTGATGAAACTTTCAGGTAATGATAAGTACACCAATCCCACTTGGCTCGCCAAATTTCGTTCTTCTAGGTGAAACCGTTCGTTGGCAGTAACCGGTTTCATTTTGAGGTTTCACTCTGTTTTCTCCTATAGGGATACATGTATTTGGAACTCTAAATCAAACACGGTTTGTGCTAGCTCTTTGAAACTTGACACCATAAAGCAGTTTCAAGTTCTTTCTCTATGGTTTGTTTGCTGTTGATGTAGCCCTAAGCAGAGACTGGCGAGAATCACTTTCATGGAAAGGGCCTGCCAAGCTTCCAAAAAACTACGAGTCTCCTGAAATCTCAGCACACACTTTTTCACCCAATCTTGATGAAACTTTCAGGTAATGATCAGTACACCAATCCCACTTGGCTCGCAAAATTTCATACTTCTAGGTGAAATCGTTCGTTGGCAGTAACCGGTTTCATTTTGAGGTTTCACTCTGTTTTCTCCTATAGGGATACATGTATTTGGAACTCTAAATCAAACACGGTTTGTGCTAGCTCTTTGAAACTTGACACAATAAAGCAGTTTCAATTTCTATCTCTATGGTTTGTTTGCTGTTGATGTAGCCCTAAGCAGAGACTGGCGAGAATCACTTTCATGGAAAAGGCCTGCCAAGCTTCCAAAATCTATGAGTTGCCTGAAATCTCAGCACACACTTTTTCACCCAATGTTGATGAAACTTTCAGGTAATGATCAGTACACCAATCCCACTTGGCTCGCCAAATCTCGTTCTTCTAGGTTAAACCGTTCGTTGGCAGTAACCGGTTTCATATTGAGGTTTCACTCTGTTTTCTCCTATAGGGATACATGTATTTGGAACTCTAAATCAAACACGGTTTGTGCTAGCTCTTTGAAACTTGACACCATAATGAAGTTTCAAGTTCTATCTCTATGGTTAGTTTGCTGTTGATGTAGCCCTAAGCAGAGACTGGCGAAAATCACTTTCATAGAAAGGGCCTGCCAAGCTTCCAAAAAACTACGAGTTGCCTGAAATCTCAGCACACACTTTTTCACCCAATCTTGATGAAACTTTCAGGTAATGATCAGTACACCAATCCCACTTGGCTCACCAAATTTCGTTCTTCTAGGTGAAACCGTTCGTTGGCAGTAACCGGTTTCATTTTGAGGTTTCACTCTGTTTTCTCCTATAGGGATACATGTATTTGGAACTCTAAATCAAACACGGTTTGTGCTAGCTGTTTGAAACTTGACACAATAAAGCAGTTTCAAGTTCTATCTCTATGGTTTGTTTGCTGTTGATGTAGCCCTAAGCAAAGACTGGCGAGAATCACTTTCATGGGGCCTGCCAAGCATCCAAAAAACTACGAGTTGCCTGAAATCTCAGCACACACTTTTTCACCCAATCTTGATGAAACTTTCAGGTAATGATAAGTACACCAATCCCACTTGGCTCGCCAAATTTCGTTCTTCTAGGTGAAACCGTTCGTTGGCAGTAACCGGTTTCATTTTGAGGTTTCACTCTGTTTTCTCCTATAGGGATACATGTATTTGGAACTCTAAATCAAACACGGTTTGTGCTAGCTCTTTGAAACTTGACACCATAAAGCAGTTTCAAGTTCTTTCTCTATGGTTTGTTTGCTGTTGATGTAGCCCTAAGCAGAGACTGGCGAGAATCACTTTCATGGAAAGGGCCTGCCAAGCTTCCAAAAACTACGAGTCTCCTGAAATCTCAGCACACACTTTTTCACCCAATCTTGATGAAACTTTCAGGTAATGATCAGTACACCAATCCCACTTGGCTCGCAAATTTCATACTTCTAGGTGAAATCGTTCGTTGGCAGTAACCGGTTTCATTTTGAGGTTTCACTCTGTTTTCTCCTATAGGGATACATGTATTTGGAACTCTAAATCAAACACGGTTTGTGCTAGCTCTTTGAAACTTGACACAATAAAGCAGTTTCAATTTCTATCTCTATGGTTTGTTTGCTGTTGATGTAGCCCTAAGCAGAGACTGGCGAGAATCACTTTCATGGAAAAGGCCTGCCAAGCTTCCAAAATCTATGAGTTGCCTGAAATCTCAGCACACACTTTTTCACCCAATGTTGATGAAACTTTCAGGTAATGATCAGTACACCAATCCCACTTGGCTCGCCAAATCTCGTTCTTCTAGGTTAAACCGTTCGTTGGCAGTAACGGGTTTCATTTTGAGGTTTCACTCTGTTTTCTCCTATAGGGATACATGTATTTGGAACTCTAAATCAAACACGGTTTGTGATAGCTCTTTGAAACTTGACACAATAAAGCAGTTTCAAGTTCTATCTCTATGTTTTGTTTGCTGTTGATGTAGCCCTAAGCAGAGACTGGCGAGAATCACTTTCATGGAAAGGGCCTGCCAAGCTTCCAAAAATCTACGAGTTGCCTGAAATCTCAGCACACACTTTTTTCACCCAATCTTGATGAAACTTTCAGGT
>NW_027523359.1:0-50474 GCF_052094955.1 Ictidomys tridecemlineatus
AACTGCTCTCTGCAAGAGTCCTTCTGCACCCCAGTCTCCAAACTCTTTTCTCTGCTACAGTACTTCTGCACCCCAGTCTCCAACCTCTGCTCGCTGCAACATTTCTTGTGCACCCTAGTCTCCAACCTGTGCTCTCTGTAATTGTCCTGCTACACCGCAGTCTCCAAACTCTGCTCTCTGTAGCGATTCTTCTTCACCTCATTCTCCAACCTCTGCTCTCTGCAACGATCCTTCTGCACCCCAGTCTCCATTCTCTGCTCTTTGTAAGAATCCTTTTGCACACAAGTCTCCAATCTCACCTCTCTGTAAAAGTCTTTCTGCACCAAATTCTCCAAGTTCTGCAATCTGTAAAAGTCCTACTGCACCCCAGTCTCAAACATCTGCACTTAGAAATGATCTTTCTGCACCTCAGTCTCCAAACTCTGCTCTCTTTAATAGTCCTTCTGCACCCAGTCTCCAACATCTGCTCTCTGCAATGATCCTTATTCTTTCCAGGCTCCAACCTCTGCTCTCTTCAATCGTCCTTCTACATCTCAGTTTCCAAAATCAACTCTATGTAACAGTCTTTCTGCACCTCAGTCTCCAAACTCTGCTCTCTGAAACAGTCCTTCTGCACTCCTGTCTCCAACCTCTGCTCTCACTAACAGTTTTTCTGCACCCCAATCTCCAAACTCTGCTCTCTGTAACACTCGTTCTGCACCCCAGTCTCCAAACTCTTCTCTCTGCAACGATCCTTCTGCACCTCAGTCTCCAACCTCTGCTCTCTGTAAAAGTCTTTCTGCACCTCTGTCTCCATTCTTTGCTCTCTCTAATGGCCCTTCTGCACCCCAGTCTCCAATATTTGCTCTCTGTAACAATCCTATTGCACCTCTCTCTCCCATGTCTGCTCTCTGTAACAGTCTTTCTGCACCCCAGTCTCCAAACTTTGCTCTCTGTAACAGTCCTTCTATACCTTAGTCTCCAACCTCTTCTCTCTATAATGGTACTTATGAACCCCAATTGCCAACCTCTGTTTTCTGAAAAGGTCCTTCTGCACCTCAAACTCCAACCTCTGCTCTCTGTAACAGTCCTTCTAAGCCTCAGTCTGAAACCTCAGCTCTCTGCAACAATCCTTCTAAACCCCAATCTCCAAACTGCGCTATCTGTAACAATCCTTCTGCACCCCAGTCTCAAACATCTGCTCTCTGTAACAGGTCTTCTGCAACTCAGTCTCCAAAGTCTGCTCTCTGTAACAGGCGTTCTGCACCACAGTCTCCAATCTCTTCTTTCTGCAACGATTCTTCTGCACCTCAGTCTCCAACCTCTGCTCTCTGCAACAGTCCTTCTGCACCCCAGTCTCCACGCTCTGCTCTCTGCTCTCTGTAAGATCCTTCTGCACCCCGTTCCCCAAACTTTGCTCTCTGTAACAGTCATTCTGCACCTCAGTCTCCAAACTCATCTCTCTGCAACTGCCCTTCTGCACCCCAGTATCCAACCTCTGTTCTCTGCAGCAGTTTTTCTGCACCTCAAACTACAAACTCTGCTGTCGGTAACAGTCATTCTGCACCCCAGTCTCCAAACTCTACTTTCCGTTTCAGTAATTCTGCGCCCCAGTATAAAACCTCTGCTCTCTGTAACAGCCCTTCTGCACCTCAGTCTCCAAACTCTGCTCTCCTCAACAGTCCTTCTGCACCCCAGTCTCAAAACTCTGCTCTGTGCATAAGTCCTTCTACACACCAGTCTCCAACCTCTGCTCTCTGCTACAGTCCTTCTGCACCCCAGTCTCCAACCTCTGCTCTCTTCAACATTTCTTCTGCACCCCAGTCTCCAAACTGTTCTCTGTAACTATCCTACTGCACCCCGGTCTCTAAACTCTGCTCTCTGTAGCGATCCTTCTACACCTCAGTCTCCAACCTTTGCTCTCTGTAATGGTCCTTCTGCACCCTAGTCTCCAACATCTGCTCTCTACAACAATCATTCTGCACCAAAGTCTGCATACCTTGCTCTCTATAACGGTCCTTTTGCACCCCAATTGCCAACCTCTGCTTTCTGTAACAGTTTTTCTGCACCTCAGATTTCAAACTCTGCTCTCTGTAACAGTACTTCTAAGCCTCAGTCTAAAACCTCTGCTGTCTGCAACAATCCTTCTGCACCCTAGTCTCAGAACTGTGCTATCTGTAACAATCTTTCTGCACCCCAGTCTCCAGACTCTGCTCTCTGTAACAGGCCTTTTGCTCCCCAGTCTCCATCCTCTTCTCTCTGCAACGAATCTTCTGAACTCAGTCTTCAACCTCTGCTCTCTGCAACAGTCCTTCTAAACCGCAGTCTGCAACCTCTGCTCTCTGCAATGATCCTTCTGCATCCCAGATTCCAACAACTTCTCTCTGAAAAAGTCCTTCTGCACCCCAGTCTACAACCTCTGCTCTCTGCTACAGTACTTCTGCACCCCAGTTTCCAAACTCTGATCTCTGCAACATTTCTTCTGCACCCAAGTCTCCAACCTGTGCTCTCTGTAACTGTTCTGCTGCAACCCAGTCTCCAAACTCTACTCTCTGTAGCGATCCTTCTGCACCTCATTCTCCAACATCTGGTCTCTGCAACAATCCTTCTGCACCCCAGTCTCTATTCTCTGCTCTCTGTAAGATTCCTTTTGCACCCCAGTCTCCAACCTCTCCTCTCTGTAAAAGTCAATCTGCACCTCAGTCTCCGAGTTCTGCAATCTGTAACAGTCCTTCTGCACCCCAGTCTCAAACCTCTGCACTCAGAAATGATCTTTCTGCACCTCAGTCTCCAAACTCTGCTATCTTTAATAGTCCTTCTGCAGCCCAGTCTCCAACATCTTCTCTCTGCAATGATCCTTCTTCTCCCCAGGCTCCAACATCTGCTCTCTGTAACAGTCCTTCTACATCCCAGTTTTCAAAATCTGCTCTCTGTAACAGTTCTTCTGCACCTCAGTCTCCAAACTGGGCTCCCTGTAAAGGTCCTACTGAACCACAGTCTCCAACCTCTGCTTTGTGTATCAGTTCTTCTGCACCCTAGTCTCCAACCTCTGCTCTCTGTATCAGTCCTATTGCACCTCAGTCTCCAACCTCTGGTCGCTGCAGCAGTCTTTTTACACCCCAGGAGCCAAACTCTGCTCTGTGTAACGATTCTTCTGAACCATAGTTTCCAACCTCTGCTCTCTGATACCATCCTTCTGCACCCCAGTATTCAAACTCTGCTCTCTGTATCAGTCCTTCTGCACCACAGTCTCCAAACTCTTCTCTCTGCATCAGTCCTTATGCACCCAAGTCTCCAAACTCTGCTCTCTGCACATTTCTTCTGCACCCCAGTCTCCAACCTGACCTCTCTGTAACTGTCCTTCTGCAACTCAGTCTCCAACCTCTGCTCTCTGTAACAGTCTTTCTGCACCCCAGTCTCCAACATCTGCTCTCTGCAACAATCCTTCTCCTACCCAATCTTCAAACTCTGCTCACTGTAAAAGTCATTTTGTATCGCAGTCTCCAAACTCTTCTCTTTGTAACGGTCCATCTGCACCCCAATTGCCAACCTCTGTTTTCTATAAAAGTCCTTTTGCACCTCAGACTCCAACCTCTCCTCTCTGTAACAGTCCTTCTAAGCCTCAATCTGAAACCTCTGCTCTCTACATCGGTCCATCTACACCCCAGTCTCTAAACTGTGTTCTCTGTAACAATCCTTCTGCACCCAAGTCTCCAACATCTGGTCTCTGTAACAGGTCTTCTGCAACCCAGTATCCAAAGTCTGCTCTCTGTAGCAGTTCTTCTGCACCTCAGTTTCCAACTTCATCACTCTGCAACGGACCTTCTGCTCCCCAGTCTCCAACCGCTGCTCTCTGCAAGGATCATTCTGCATCCCAGTCTCCAAAGTCTGCTCTTTGCAACAGTCCTTCTACACCCCAGACTCTAACCTCTGCTCTCTGCAACATTTCTTCTGCACCCCAGTCTCCAACCTATGCTTTCTGTAACTATCCTACTGCACCCTGGTCTCCAAACTGTGCTCTCTGTAGCGATCCTTCTGCACCTCAGTCTCCAACTTCTGCTCTCTGTAACAATCTTTCTGCAACACAGTCTCCAATCTCTGCTCTCTGTAACAGGTCTTTTGCACAACATTCTCCATCCTCTGCTCTCTGTAATAGTGCTTCTTCACTTCAGTCTACAAACTCTGCTCTCTGCAACAGTCCGTCCGAACCCCAGTCTCCAAACTCTGCTTACTGTATTACTCCATCTGCACCACAATTTCCAACATCTGCTTTCTGTAAGAGTCTTTCTGCACCTCAGTCTGCAAACTATGCTCTCTGCAACAGTCTTTCTGCACCCAAATATCCAACATCTCCTTTCTGCAACAGTCCTTCTGCACCAAATCTCCAACCTCTGCCACTGTAACAGTCCTAATGTAACCCAATCTCCAACCTCTACTCTCTGCAACAGTCCTTCTGCACCCCAATGTTAACCTGTGCTCTCTGCTACAGTCCTTATACACCCAAGTGCCCAGCCTGTGCTCTCTGCAACAGTCCCTCTGCAACCCAGTCTCTAACATCTGCTCTGTGTAACAATTTTTCTGCACCTCAGTCTTCAACCTCTGCTCTCTGCAATGGTCCTTCTGCACCTCAGTCTCCAAAAACTACTCTTTGTAAATGTACTTATGAACCCCTTGTCAAAACTCTGCTGCCCGTAACAGGCCTTCTGCACCCAGGTCTCCAACCTCTGTTCTTTATAACAATCCTTCTGCACCCCAGTCTCAAAATTTTGATCTCTACAACGATCCTACTGCATCACAGTCTCCAACCTCTGCTATCTGTAACAGGCCTTTTGCACCAAAATCTCCCACTCTACTCTCTGTAACTAGTCCTTTTGCACCTCAGTCTCCAACTTCTGCTCTCTGCAACAGTCCTTTTGCACCTCAGTCTCCAAACTCAGCTCTCTGCATCGATCCTTCTGATCCTCAGTCTCGAAAGTCTACTCTCTGTAACACTCCTTCTGAACACCAGTCTCAAACTTCTGCTGTCTTCAAAGATCTTTCTGCAAACCAGTCTCCAACATCTGCTCTCTGCAACAGACCTTCTTCACCCCAGTCTCCAACCTCTGCTCTCTGCAATGATCATTCTCACCCCAGTATCCAACATCTGCTCTATGCAACAGTCGTTCTTCACCCCTGTCTCCAACCTCTGCTCTCTGCAACAGTCCTACTGGAACTCAGTCTGAAAACTCTGTGATCTGCAACAATCTTTCTGCACCCCAGTCTTCAAACTCTGCTCTCTGTAATAGTCCCGTTGCACCTCAGTCTTAAAACTCTGCTCTCTGTAAGATCCTTCTGCAACCCTGTCTCCAAACTCTGCTCTCTGTAACAGTCCTTCTGCACTCCAGTCTCCAACCTCTGCTCTTGGCAACAGTGCTTGTAAACCCCAGTCTCCAAACTCTGCTCTGTGCAACAGTCCTTCTGCACCCCAGGCTCAAACTTCTGTTCCCTGTAACAATCCTTCTTCACCTCAGTTACCAAACTCTGATCTCTGCAATGGTGTTTCTGCCCCCACAGTCTCCAACCTCTGCTCTCTGTAACAGTCCTGCTGCACCTCAGTCTAAAACCTCTGCTCTTTGTAAGATCCTTTTGCAACCTTGTCTAAAAACTCTGCTCTCTGTAGGAGTTCTTGTTCATCCCAGTCTTGAACCTCTGCTCTGTGTAACAGGCCTTTTGCACCCAAATCTCCCATCTCTACTCGCTATAACAGTCCTTTTGCACCCCAGTCTCCAAACTCTGCTCTCTGTAACAGTCCTGCTGCACCTCGATCTACAACTTCTGCTCTTTGTAAGATCCTTTTGCAACCTTGTCTAAAAACTCTGCTCTCTGTAGAAGTTGTTCTGCACCCCAGTCTCCAACATGTGTTCTGTCCCGCAGACCCCAACCTCTGCTACCTTTAATGGTCCTTCTGCACCTCAGTCTCCAACCTCTGCTCTCTGTAATAATTCTTCTGCACCCCAGTTTCCAACCTCTGCTCTCTGCAATGATCCTTTTGCACCCCTGTATCCAACATGTGCTCTCTGCAATAGTCCTTCTGCACCCCAGTCTTCAACATCTGCAGTCTGCAACAGTCTACCTGAAGCTCAGTGTGAAAATTCTGCTCTCTGCAACGATCCTTGTGCACAACAGTCTCCCAAATCTGCTTTGTGTAACAGTCCTTCTGCACCTCAGTCTCCAAAATCCGCTCTCTGTAACAGTGCTTCTGCACCCCAGCCTCCAACCTCTGCTCACTGTAAAATTCTTTCACACCCCAGTTTCCAAATCTGATGTCTGTAACATTCATTCTGCTCCCCAGAATCCAACCTCTGCTCTCTGTAACAGTCCTTCTGCTTACCAGTCTCTAACCTCTGCTCTCTGTAACAGTCCTTCTGCTCTTCAGTCTCCAACTTCTGCTCTCTGTAACAGTCGTTGTGTACCGCAGTCCTCAACCTCTGCTGTCTGCAATGATCCTTCTGCACCCCAGTCTCCAACCTCTCTTTTCTGTATCATTCCTTCTGCAACACTGTATCAAAACTCTTCTCTCTTTAACACTTCTTCTGCACCTCTGTCTCCAACCTCTGCTCTCTGCAACAGTTCTTATGCACCCCAGTTTCCAACTTATGTTCTCTGCAACAGTTCTACTGCACCCCAGACTCCAAGGTCTGCACTCTGAAACAGTCCTTCTCCACACCAGTCTCCAAACTCTGCTCTATGTAACAGTCCTCCTGTAGTGCAGTCTCCAAAATCTGCTCTCTGTAATGCTCCTTCTGCTTCCCAGTCTTCAAACTCTGCTTTCTGTATCAGTTTTTCTGCTCCCCAGTCTCCAAACTCATCTCTTTGTAACAGTCCTTCTGCACCTCAGTCTCCAAACTCTGCTCTCTGTAACAGTCTTTCTGCACCCAAGTCTCAAAACTCTGCTTTCTGCAACAGTCCTTCTACACCCCATTCTCCAAACTCTGATATCTGCAACAGTCCTTCTGCACCCCAGTCTCCAAACTCTGCTATCTGCAACAGTCCTTCTGCAACCCTGTCTCCAACCTCTGCTCTCTGTCACAATCCTTCTGCACTTCAGTCTCCAAACACTGCTCTCTACAGTGGTCCTTCTGAACCTCAGTCTCTAAACTCTACTCTCTGTAACAGTCCTTCTGCACCTCAGTCTCCAATATATTCTCTCTGTAAGATCCTGCTGCAACCCAGTCTGTAAACTCTGCCTCTGGAACAGTCCTTCTGCACACCTTCTCCAAACTCTGTTCTCTGTAACAGTCCTTCTGCACGCCGGTCTCAAACCTCTGCTCACTACAACGATCCTTCTGCACCCCAGTCTCCAAGCTCTGCTCTCTGCAACAGTCCTTCTGCACCCCAGTCTCCAATCTCTGCTCTCTGCAACAATCCTTCTGCACCTCAGTCTGAAAACTCTGTTCTCTGAAACGATCATTCTGCACAACAGTCTCCAACCTCTTCTCTCTATAAAAGTTCTGCTTTACCAAAGTCTCCAAAATCTTCTCTCTGTAAGTTCCTTCTGCAACCCTGTCTCCAAACTCTGTTGTTTGTAACAGTCCATCGGCACCCCAGTCTCCAAACTCTGCTCTGTGTAACAGGCCTTTTGCACTCCATTCTCCAACCTCTGCTGTCTGCATCAGTCCTTCTACATCGGAGTCTCCAAACTCTGCTTTCTGTATCAGTCCATCTGCACCCCAATCTCCAAACTCTGCTCTCTGTAACAGTCCTTCTGTACCTCAGTCTACAAACTCTTCTCTCTGCAACACTCCTTCTTAAACCCAGTCTCCAACATCTGCTCTCCGCAACAGTCCTTCTGCACCAAGTCTCAAAACTCTGCCTCTGTAACAGTCCTACTGAAAGGCAGTCTCCAACCTCTACTCTCTGCAACAGTGCTTCTGCATACAAATCTCAAACCTGTGCTCTCTGCAGCAGTTCTTCTATACCCCATGTCCAGCCTCTGCTCTCTGCAGCAGTCCCTTTGCAACGCAGTCTCCAACCTCCACTCTCTATAACGATCCTTCGGCCTCATTCTCCAAACTCTACTCTCTGGAAAAGTACTACTGCACCCCTTCTCCAAACTCTGCTCTCCGTAACAGGCCTTCTACACCCCAGTCTCCGAACTCTTTTCTCTATAACAATCCTTCTGCACCCCAGTCTCCAACATGTGCTCTCTTCAATAGTCCTCTGCACCTCAGTCTGAAAACTCTGTTCTCTGCAACGATCATTCCGCACCCTAGTCTCCAACCTCTGCTCTCTGAAACAGTCCTGCTGCAACTTGGTCTACAACCTCTGCTCTCTGTAAGATCCTTGAGAAAACTTGTCTAAAAACTCTGGTGTCCGTAAAAGTTCTTCTGCACCCCAGTCTCCAACCTCGGCTCTCAGTAGCAGTCCTTTTGCACCTCAGTGTCCAAACTCTGCTCTCAACAACGATTCTTCTGCACCTCAGTCTCCAAACTCTACTCTCTGTAACAGTCCTTCTGCACCCCAGTCTCAAACCTCTTCTGTCTGCAACGATCCTTCTGCACACCAGTCTCCAAACTCTGCTCTCTCTAACAGTCCTTCTAAACCTCAGTCTCCATCCTCTTCTGTCTGTAACAGTCCTTCTGCATCTCAGTCTTCAAACTCTGCTCTATGCAAAAGTCCTTCTACACCCCATTCTCTAACCTCTGTTCTCTGCAACAGTCCTTCTAAACCACAGTCTCCAACATCTGCTCTCTGCAACCGACCTTCTTTACCCTAGTCTCCAATGTATGCCCTCTTTAACGGTCCTTCTGTACTGCAGTCTCCAAACTCTGCTCTCTCTAGCTGTCCTTCTGCACCCCAGTCTCCAACCTCTTCTCTTTGTATCAGTACTTCTGCACCCCAGTCTCCAAACTCTGCTCTCTGCTCTTTCCGAGAGTTCTTCTGCACCCCAGTCTCCCATATCTGCTATCTGCAACAGTCCTTCTGCACCCCAGTCTCCAACATCTGCTCTCTGTAACAATCCTTCTGCACCTCAGTCTCCAACCTCTACTTTCTGTAACAGTCGTTCTGCACCTCAGTCTCCAACCTCTGCTCTGTGTAAGATCTTTCTGTAACCCAGTCTCCAAACTCTTCCCTCTGTAACAGTCCTTCTGCACCCTTTCTCTAAACTCTTCTCCCTGTAACAGGCCTTCTGCACCCCAGGCTCCAACCTCTGTTCTCTGTAACAGTCCTTCTGCACCCTAGTCTAAAACCTCTGCTCTCAAGGACGATCTTTATTCATCCCAATCTCCAACGTCTACTCTCTGCAACAGTCATTCTGCACCCGTGTCTCCAAAAACTGCTCTCTGCAACAGTCCTTCTGCACCTCAGTCTGAAAACTCTGTGATCTGCAATGATCCTTCTGCACCCCGGTCTCCAAACTCTGCTCTCTGTAACAGTCCTGCTGCACCTCAGTCTCCAAACTCTGCTCTCCTTAAGATGCTTCTGCAACCCTGTCTCCAAACTCTGCTCTCTGTAACGTCCTTCTGCACCCCAGTCTCCAACCTCTGATCTTTGTAGCAGGCATTTTGATCCCAAATCTAAAACCTCTACTCTCTGTAACATTCCTTCTGCACCTCAGTCTACAACCTCTGCTCTCTGCAACAGTCTACTGCACCTCAGTAACCAAGCTCTGGTCTCTGCAACGATCTTTCTGCACCTCAGTTTCAAACTCTGCTCTCTGTAACAGTCCTTCTGCACTCCAGTCTCTAAACTCTGCTCTCTGCAACAGTCCATTTGCACCCCAGTCTTCAACCTCTGCTCTCTGTAAGATCCATCAGAACCCTAGTATCCAAACTCTGCTCTCTGTAACAGTCCTTCTGCACCCCAGTCTCCAAACTCTACTCTTTGTAACATTCCTTCTACACCTCAGTCTTTAACCTCTGCTCTCTGCAACAGTATATCTGCACTCCAGTCTACAAAATCTGCTCTCTGCAACAGTCCTTCTACACTCTAGTTTCCAGCCTCTGCTCTCTGCAACAGTCCTTCTGCACCCCAGTCTCCAAACTCTTCTCTCTGCAACGATCTTTCTAGACCCCAGTCTCCAACCTCTGCTCTCTGCAACAGTCCTTCTGTACCCTAGTATCCAACCTCTGCACTCTGTAACAGTTTTTCTATACCACAGTCTCCAAACTCTGCTCTCTGTAACGTTTCTTCTGCACCCCAATTTGCAACATCTAGTTTCTGTAACAATGTTTCTTCACCTCAGTCTCCAAACTCTGCTCACTGTAGAAGGCCTTCTGCACCCCAGTCTTGAAAATCTGCTCTCTTCAAGGATCCTTCTGCACCCCAGTCTCCAACCTCTTCTCTCTGCAATGAACCTACTGCACCACAGTCTTTAACCTCTGATCTCTGCAACAGTCCCTCTGCAAAACAGTCTCCAACCTCTGCACTCTGTAACAATCCTTCTGCACCCCAGTCTCCATACTCTGCTCTCTGTAAGAGTCTTTCTGCAAATCAGATTCCAACCTCTGCTCTCTGCAACAGTCCTTTTGCACCTCATGTCCAACCTCTACTCTCTGCAACAGTCCTTCTGAACCCCAGTCACCAAAGTCTTCACTCTGCAACGATACTTCTGGACCCCAGTCTCCAACCTCTGCTCTCTGTAACAAACCTTCTGAACCACCGTCTCCAAACTCTTCTTTCTGTAAGATCCTTCTTCACTCCAGTTTCAAAACTCTTCTCTCAGTAACACTCCTTCTCCACCCCAGTGATTAACCTCTGCCTTCTGCAAGTGTCCTGCGGCACCCCAGTCTCCAACCTCTGTCCTCTGAAACAGTTTTTGTGCTCCCCAGTCTCAAACCTCTGCTCTCCGTAACAGTCTTTAAGCACCCCAGTCTCCAAACTCTGCTTTCTGGATCAGTTTTTTTGAACCTCAGTCTCAAACCTCTGCTCTCTGTATCTATCCTCTGCACTTTAGTCTCCAACCTGTGCTCTCTGTAATATTCCTTCTGCACCCCAATCTCCAACCTCTGCTCTCTGTAGCAGTTTTTCTATACCGCAGTCTCCAAAGTCTGGTCTCTGTAACGGTCCTTCTGCACCCCAATTTCCAACCTCTGCTTTCTGTAACAGACCTTCTGCAACTCAGTCTCCAAACTCTGCTCTCTGTAACAGTGCTTATACACCACAGTCTCCAACCTGTGCTCTCTGTAACAGTCCTACTGAACCTCAGTCTGGCACCTCTTCTCTCTTCACGATACTTCTGCACCCCAGGCTCCAAACACTGCTCTCTGTAACAGTCCACCTGCACCTCAGTCTCCAACCTCTGCTCTCTGTAAGATCCTTCACCAACCGAGTCTCAAAACTCTGCTCTCTATAACTGTCCTTCTGCACCCCAGTCTCCAACTTTTCCTCTCTGTAACAGGCCTTCTGCACGCCAGTCTCCAAACTTTTCTCTCTGTAGCAGGCCTTCTGCACCCCAGTCTCCAACCTCTGCTCTCTGCAATGATCATACTGCACCTCAGTCTCAAACCTCTAATCTCTGCAACAGTCATTCTTCACCTCAGTCTCCAAATTCTGCTCTCTGTAAGATCCTTCTGCACTCCTGTATCCAATCTCTGCTCTCTGTAACAGTCTTTCTGGATCCAAGTCTCCAACCTCTGCTCTCTGTAACAGGCCTTCTGCACGCCAGTGTGCAACCTCTGCTTCTACAACAGTCTTTCTGCACCCGAGTTACAAAAGACTTCTCTCTGCAACAGTCCTTCTGTGCCCCAGTCTCTAAAATCTTTTTTCTAAAACAGTTTTTCTGCACATCTGTCTCACAACCCTGCTCTCTGCAATGACCCTTCTGCACCCCAGTCTCCAAACTCTGCTCTCTGTAACAGTCCTTCAGCACCTCAGTCTCCCAACTCTGCTCTCTGGAAGATTCTTCTGCAACACAGTCTTTAAACTCTGCACTCTGTAACAGTCCATCTGCACAACAGTCTCCAACCTCTGCTCTCTGTAACAGACATTCTGCACCCCAGTCTCAAACCTCTTCTCTCTGCAACGATTCTTTTCCACCCCAGTCTCCAAAATATGATCTCTGCAACACTCCTTTTTAACCCCAGTCTCTAAAATCTGCTCTCTGTAAGATCCATCTGAACCCCAGTCTCCAAACTCTAATCTCTGTAACAGTCCTTCTGCACCCCAGTCTCCAAACTCTGCTCTCTCTAACAGTCCTTCTGCACCTCAGTCTCCAACCTCTGCTCTGTGTAACAGTCCTTCTGCACCCCAGTTTCTAAAATCATCTCTCTTGAACGATCCTTCTGGAACCCAGTCTCCAATGTCTGCTCTTTGAGAGTCCTTCTGCACCACAGTCTCCAACCTCTGCTCTCTTTCAGATCTTTCTGCACTCCAGTTTCCAAACTTTGCTCTCTGTAACATTCCTTCTTCACCCCAGTCTTTAACCTGTGTCCCATGCAACAGTTTTTCTGCTCCCCTGACTCCGAGATCTGCTCTCTGTAACAGTCCTTCTGTATCGCAGTCTTCAAACTCTGCTCATTGTAACAATCTTTCTACACCCCAGTCTCCATCTCTGCTTTCTGTATCAGTCTGTCTGAACCCCAGTCTCCAACCTCTGTTCTCTGTATCTATCCTTCTGCAACTCAGTCTCCAACCAGTGCTCTATGTAAGAGTCTTTTTGCACCCCAGTCTCCAACCTCTGCTCTCGGTAACAAACCTATACCACAGTCTCCAACCTCGGCTCTGTAATGGTCCCTCTGCAGCCCAATTTCGAAACTCTGCTTTCTGTAACAGTCCTTCTGCACCTGAGTCTCCAAACTCTCCTCTCTGTAACAGTCCACCTGCATCTCAGTCTCCAACCACTGCTCTCTGTAAGATCCTTCAGCAACCCAGTCTCCAAACACTGCTCTGTATAACAGTCCTTCTGCACCCCAGTCTCCAAACTCTCCTCTCTGCAACGATCCTTCTGCACCCCAGTCTTTAAACTCTGCTCTCTGCAATGATCATACTGCACCCAAGTCTCCAAACTCTGATCTCTACAATACTCCTTCTGCACCTCAGTCTTCAAATTCTGCTCTCTGTAAGATACTTCTGCACCCCTTTCTTCTAGCTCTGCTCTATGTAACAGAACTTCTGCACCTCAGTCTCCAATCTCTGCTCTTTGCAAAAGTCCTTCTGCACGACAGTCTCCAAACTCTGCTCTCTGTAAGATCTTTATGCACTCAAATTTCCAAATTCTTCTCTCTGTAACATTCCTTCTTCACCCCAGTATTTAATCTCTGCTTTCTTCAAATGTCCTGCGGCACCCCAGTCTCAAACTCTATCCTCTGCAACAGTCCTTCTGCTCCCCAGTCTCCAACATCTGCTCTCTGTAACGATACTTTTAACCCCAGTCTCAAACCTCTGCTCTCTGTATCTATCCTTCTGCACCTCAGTCTCCAACCTGTGCTCTCTGTAATATTCCTTCTGCACCCCAGTCTCCAAACTCTGCTCTCTTTAACAGTTTTTCTATACCGCAGACTCCAAACTCTGGTCTCTGTAACAGTCCTTCTGCACCCCAATTTCCAACCTCTTCTTTCTGTAACAAATCTTCTGAACCTCAGTTTCCAATCTCTGCTCTCTGTAACAGTCCTTCTACACCTCAGTCTCCAACCTCTGCTCTCTGTAACAGTCCTTCTGCACCTCAGTCTGACAACTCTGCTCTCTGCACAATCGTTCTGCACCCCAGTCTTCAAACACTGCTCTCTGTAACAGTCCACCTGCACCTCAGACTCCAAGCTCTTCTCTCTGTAACAGGCCTTCTGCAAGCCAGTCTCCATACTCTTCTCTCTGTAGCAGGCCTTCTGCACCCCAGTCTCCAAAATCTGCTCTCTGCAACGATCCTTCTGCACCTCAGTCTCCAACATCAGCTCTCTGCAATGATCAAACTACACCCCACTCTCCAACCTCTGATCTCTGCAACAGTCATTCTGCACCTCAGTCTCCAAATTATGCTCTCTGTAAGATGCTTCTGCACCCCAGTATCCAACCTCTGCTCTCTGTAACAGTTCTTCTGCATCTCAGTCTCCTACCTCTGCTCTCTCTAACAATCCTTCTGCACCTCAGTCTCCCAACTCTGCTCTCTGTAAGATTCTTTTGCAACCAAGTCTTTAAACTCTGCACTCTGTAAAAGTCATTCTGCACAACAGTCTTCAACCTCTTCTCTCTGCAACGATTCTTCTCAACCCCAGTCTCCAACATCTGCTCTCTGCAACAGTCCTGCCGCACACCAGTCTCCAAACTCTTCTCTCTGTAACAGTCCTTCTTCACCCAAGTCTCCAAACTCTGCTCTCTGCAACGATTTTTCTGGACCCAAGTCTCCAATGTCTGCTCTCTGGAACAGTTCTTCTGCACCACAGTCTCCAACCTCTGCTCTCTGTAAGATCTGTCTGCATTCCAGTTTCCAAACTCTGCTCTCTGTAACATATCTTCTCCAACCCAGTCTCCAAACTCTGTCCTATGCAACAGTGCTTCTTCTCCCCATTCTCGAATATTTGCTCTCTGTAACAGTCCTTCTGTACAGCAGTCTCCAACCTCTGTTCTTCGTAACGGTCCTTCTACACCCCAGTCTTCAACCTCTGCTTTATGTATAAGTATGTCTGAACCCCAGTCTCCAACGTCTGTTCTCTGTATCTATCCTTCTGCACCTCAGTCTCTAACCTGTGCTCTATGTAAGAGTCCTTCTGCACCCCAGTCTCCAACATCTGCTCTGGATAACAGTCCTATACCACAGTCTCGAATATCTGCTCTCTGTAAAAGTCCTTCTGCACCCCAATTTCAAAACTCTGCTTCCTGTAACAGTCCTTCTGCACCTGAGTCTCCAAACTCTGCTCTCTGTAACAGTCCTTCTACACCCCAGTCTCCAAACTCTACTTTCTGTATCAGTCTTTCTGAACCCCAGTCTTTAACCTCTGTTCTCTGTATCTATCCTTCTGCAACTCAGTCTCCAACCTCTTCTTTATGGAACAGTCCTTCTATACTGCAGTCTTCAAACTCTGCTCTCTTTAAAGGTCTTTCTGCAGCACAGACTCCAAACTCTGCTTTCTGTTTCAGTCCTTCTGCACCCTAGTCTCCAAATTCTGCTCTCACTAAGAGTCCTTCTGCACCCCAGTCTCCACCTCTTCTCTCTGCAACAGTCCTTCTGCACCCCAGTCTGCAAACTCTTCTCTCTGCAACAGTCCTTCTGCACCCCAGTCTCCAACCTCTACTCTCTGCAAAAGTTCTTCTTCACCCCAGTCTCCTACCTCTGGTCTAGTCAACAGTCCTTCTACACCAAAGTATCCAACTTCTGCTCTCTGTAAGATCCTTCTGCACTCCAGTATCCAAACTCTGCTCTCTGTAACATTTCTTCTCCACCCCATTTTTTAAACTCTGCTTTCTGCAAATGTCCTGCAACACCCCAGTCTCAATACTCTGTCCTCTGCAACAGTCCTTCTGCTCCCCAGTCTCCAACATCTTCTCTCTGTAATAGTCCTTCTGTACCGCAGTCTCCAACCTCTGCTTTCTGTAAGGGTCTTTCTGCACCCCAGTCTCCAAACTCTGCTTTCTGTATCAGTCCTCCTGAACTCCAGTCTCAAACCTCTGCTCTGTGTATCTACCCTTCTGCACCTCAGTCTCCAACCTCTGCTATCTGTTATAGTTTTTCTATACCACAGTCTCAAAACTCTGGTCTTTCGTACAGTCTTTTTTGCACCCCAATTTCCAACCTCTGCTTTCTGTAACAGTCCTTCTTCACCTCAGCCTTCAAATTCTGCTCTCTGTAACAGTCCTTCTACACCTCAGTCTTCAACCTTTTCTCTCTGAAATAGTCCATCTGCACCACAGTATGACACCTCTGCTCTCTGCACGATCCTTCTGCACCCCAGTCTCGAACCAGTGTTCCCTGTAACAGTCCACCTTCACCTCAGTCTCCAACCTCTGCTCTTTGTAAGATCATTCGGCACCCCTGTCTCCAAGCTCTGCTTATTTCAACGATCATTCTGCACCCCAGTGTCCAACTTCTGCTCTATGTAACAAGATTTTGCACCTCAGTCTCCAACCTCTGCTTCTCTGCAACAGTCTTTCTGCACCCCAGTCTCCAACTTCTGCTCTCTCTAAGAGTCCTTCTGAACAACAGTCTCCAACCTCTGCTCTCTGCAACATTCCTTCTGAAGCCCAATCTCCATTCTCTGTTCTCTCCATCAGTACTTCTGCACCCCATACTCCAAGCTCTGCTCTCTGCAAAAGTCCCTCTGCACCCCAGTCTCCAAACTCTGCTCTCTATAACAATCCTTCTGCACCTCAGTCTCCAAACTCTATACTGTGCAACGGTCCTTCTGCACCTCAGTCTCCAACCTCTACTCTCTGTAACAGTCCTTCTGCACTTCACTCTCCAAACTCTGCTCTCTGTAGTATCCTTCTAAAACCCAGTCTCAAAATTCTGCTCTCTGTATCTATCCTTCTGCACCTCACTCTCCAACCTCTGCTCTCTCTAACAGTCCATCTGCACCTCAGTCTGACACCTCTGCTCTCTGCACGATCCTTCTGCACCCAGTCTTCATGCACTGCTCTCTGTAACAGTCCACCTGCACCTCAGTCTCCAACCTCTGTTCTCTGTAAGATCCATCAGGAACTCAGTCTCGAAACTCTGCTCTCTATAACAATCATTCTGCACCCCAGTCTCCGACCTCTCCTCTCTGTAACAGGCCTTCTGCACTCCAGTCTCATAACTCCCTTTCTTTAGCAGGCCTTCTGCACCCAAATCTTCAACCTCTGCACTCTTCAACGATCCTTCTGAACCCCAGTCCCCAACCTCTGCTCTCTGCGATGATCCTACTGCACCCTAGTCTCAAACCTCTGATCTCTTAAACAGTCCTTTTACAACTCTGTCTTTAACTTCTGCTCTCTGTAAGATCCTTCTGCACCCCTTTCTTCAAGCTCTGCTTATTGCAACGATCCTTCTGCAAGCCAGTGTCCAACCTCTGCTATATGTAACAAAATTTTGCACCTCAGTCTCCAACCTCTGCTCTCTGCAACAGTCCTTCTGCACCCCAGTCTCATACTTCTGCTCTCTCTAAGAGTCCTTCTGCAACTCAGTCTAAAACATCTGCTCTCTGCAACATTTTTTCTGCAGCCCAGTCTCCATCTACTGCTCTCTGCAATATTCCTTCTGCACCCCAGTCTCCAACCTCTGCTCTCTGCTACAGTTTCTCTGCACCCCAGTCTCCAACTCTGCTCTCTATAACAATCCTTCTGCACCTCAGTCTCCAAACTCTGTTCTCTGCAAAGGTCCTTCTGTACCTCAGTCTCCAACCTCTACTCTCTGTAACATTCCTTCTGCATTTCACTCTCAAACCTATGCTCTCTGTAGGATCCTTCTAAAACCCAGTCTAAAACCTCTGCTCTCTGTATCTATTATTCTGCACCTCTGTCTCCAACTTTTGCTCTCTGTTACAGTTTTTCTATACCGCAGTCTCCAAATTCTGGTCTCTGTTACGGTCCTTCTGCACGCCAATTTTCCAACCACTTCTTTCTGTAATAGTCCTTCTGCACCTCAGTCTCCGAACTCTGTTCTCTGTAACAGTCCTTCTACACCTCAGTCTCCAACCCTCTTCTCTCTGTAACAGTCCTTCTGCACCTCAGTCTGACACCTCTGCTCTCTGCATGATCATTCTGCACCCCAGTCTCCAAACACTGTTCTCTAAAACAGTCTTTCTGAACACCAATCTCAAAACTCTGCTCTCTATAACAGTTTTTCTATACCGCAGTCTTCAAACTCTGGTCTTTGTAACGGTCCTTGTACACCCCAACTGCCAACCTCTGCTTTCTGTAACAGTCCTTCTGCACCTCAGTCTCCAAACTCTGCTCTTTTTTACAGTACTTCTACACCTCAGTCTCCAACCTCTGCACCTCAGTCTGACACCTCTCCTCTCTGCATGATCCTTCTGCACCTCAGTCTCCAATCACTGGTCTCTGTAACAGTCCACATGCACCTCAGTCTCCAACCTATTCTCTTCGTAAGAACCTTCTGTAACCCAGTCTCCAAACTGTGCTCTCTATAACAGTCGTTCTGCACCCCAGTATCCAACCTCTCCTCTCGGTAACAGTCCTTCTGGACGCAAGTCTCCCAACTCTGCTCTCTGTAGCAGGCCTTCTGCACCCCAGTCTCCATAATGTGCTCTCTGCAACGATCCTTCTGCACCCCAGTCTCCAACATCTGATCTCTGCAACAGTCCATCTGTACCTCTGTCTCCAAATTCTGCTCTCTGTAAGATGCTTCTGCATTCCTGTATCCAAACTCTACTCTCTGTAACAGTCCTTCTGCACCGAGTCTCCAACCTCTGCTCTCTGTAACAGGACTTTCCACACCTCCGTCTCAAACCTCTGCTCTCTGCAACAGTCCTTTTCCACCCTAGTCTAAACCTCTTCTCTCTACAACAGTCCTTCTGCACACTAGTTATCAACAACTGCTCTCTGCGACAGTCCTTCTGCACCTCAGTCTCCCAACTCTGCTCTCTGTAAGATCCTTCTGCAACCCAGTCTTTAAATTCTGCACTTTGTACTGTCCTTCTGCACAACAGTCTCCAACTTCTGTTCTCTGTAACAGTCCTTCTACACCCAAGTCTCCAAACTCTGCTCTCTGTAAGATCCATCTGAACCCCAGTCTCCAACCTATGCTCTCTGTAACAGTCCTTCTACACCCAAGTCTCCAAACTCTGCTCTCTGTAACAGTCCTTCTGTACCTCAGTCTCCAACCTCTGCTCTCTGTAACAGTCATGCTGCACCCCAGTCTCTAAAATCTGCTCTCTGCAATATTCCTTCTGCACCCAGTCTTCAACATCTGCTCTCTGCAACACTCCTTCTGCACCCCAGTCTCCAAACTCCGCTCTCTGCATAGATTTTTCTGGACTCCAATCTCCAACCTCTGCTCTCAGCAATAGTCCATCTGTACCTCAGTCTCCAAACTCTGCTCTCTCCAAAGTCCTTCTGCACCCCATTCTACAACTTCTGCTCTCTGAAACAGTCTTTCTGAACAACAGTATCCAACATCTTCTCTCTGAAAAAGTCCTTGTGTACCCTAGTATCCAACCTCTGCTCTCTGGAACAGTCCTTCTGTACTGCAGTCCCCAACTTCTGCTCTCTGAAACAAACATTCTGCACCCCAGTCTCCAAAATCTGCTCTCTACAAAAGTCCTTCTGCACCTCAGTTTGAAAATTTTGCTCTCTGCAACAATCCTACTGCACCCAAGACTTCAACATCTGCTCTCTGTAACAGTCTTTCTGTATCTCAGTCTCCAAACTCTGCTCTATGTAAGATCCTTCTGAAACACAGTCTCCAAAATTTGGTCCCTGTAACAGTTCTTCAACACCTCAGTCTCCAACATCTGCTCTCTGTAACACTTGATCTACACCTCACTCTGAAACCCCTTCTCTCTGCAGGATCCTTCTGAACCCCTGTCTCCAACAACTGCTCTCTGTAGCAGTCCTCCTTCACCTCAGTCTCCAAACTGTGCTCTCTGTAAGATACTTTGCCACCCAGTCTCCTAACTCTGCTCTCTATAACAGTCCTTCTGCACGCCAGTCTTCTACCTCTTCTCTTTTTAACAGGCCTTCGGCACCCCAGTCTCCAAACTCTGCTCTCTGTAACAGGTCTTTTTTACCCCAGTCTCCAAAGTCTGTTCTCTATAAGAAGTCTTCTACACCCCAGTCTACAACCTCTGCTCTCTGCAACAGTCCTTCTGCACCCCAGTCTCCAACCTTTGGTCTCTGCAACAGTCCTTCTGCACCTCAGTTTTAAAACGTTGTTTTCTGCTACGATCCTTTTGTACCTCAGTCTCCAACCTCTACTCTCTGTAACAGTCCTTCTGCACCTGGGTCCCCAACATCTGCTCTCTGTTAGATCCTTCTTCAACCCAGTCTCCAAACTCTGTGATCTGTAACAGTCATTCTAGAGCCCTTCTCCACACTCTGCTCTCCGTTACAGGCCTTCTGAACCCCAGTCTCCAACCTCTGATATCTGTAACAGTCTTTTTGAACTTAATCTCCAAACTCTGCTCTCTGCAATGATTCTTCTGAACCCCAGTCTCCAACTTCTCCTCTCCTCAACAGTCCTTCTGCACCTCAGTCTCCAAATTCTGCTCTCTGCAACAGTTCTTCTACACCCCAGTCTTCAACCTCTGCTCTGTGTAACAGTCCTTCTGCACCCCAGTCTCCAACCTCTGCTCTCTGTAACAATCCTTCTGCACACCAGTCTCTAACCTCTGCTCTCCGTAACAGTCCTTCTGCACCATATTCTCCAACCTCTACTCTCTGTAAAGGTCCCTCTACCCCAATTTTCAACCTCTGCTTTCTGTAACAGTCCTTCTGCACCTTAGTCTGAAACCTCTGCTCTCTGCACGATCCTTCTGCACCTCAGTCTCCAATCACTGCTCTCTGTAATATTCATCCTGCCCCACAGTCACTAACCACTGCTCTCTGTACGATCCTTCTGCAACCCAGCCTCAAAACTCTGCTCTCTATAAAATCCTTCTGCAACCCAGTCTCCAAACTCTACTCTCTGTTGCAGGCCTTATGCACCCCAGTCTCCAAACTCTGCTCTCTTAAACAGTCCTTTTGCAAGCCTGTCTGCAACCTCTGCTCTCTGTAGCGGTCCTTCTGCACCCCAGTCTCAACCTCTGCTTTCTGTATCAGTAATTCTGCACCCCAGTCTCCAAACTTTGCTCTCTGTAACATTCTTTCTGCACCTCAGTCTTCAATGTCTTCTCTCTGCGACAGTTCTTCTGCACCCCAGTCTCCAAACTCTGCTCTCTGCAACAGTTCTTCTGAACCCCAGTCTCCAACATCTGCACTCTGAAAAAATTCGTCTATAAACCATTCTCCAACCTCTACTGTCTGAAACAGTCCTGCTGTATTGCAGTCTCCGAACTCTGCTCTCTGAAACGGTCCTCCTGCACTCTAGTCTCCAACCTCTGCTTTCTGTATAAGTCCTTCTGAACCTCAGTATACAACCTCTGCTCTCTGCAACAGTCCTTCTGCACCCCAGTCTCCAACCTCTGTAATTTCCACCAGTCCCTCTGCACCTCAGTCTGAAAACTCGGTTCTCTGCAACGATCCTTCTGCACCCCAGTCTCCAAACTCTGCTCTCTTTAACAGTCCTGTTCAACCTCAGTCTCCAACCTCTGCTCTCTGTAAGATCCTTCTGAAACCCTGTCTCCAAACTCTGCTCTTTGTAACAGTCCTTCTGCACCCCAGTCTCAATCCTCTGCTCTTTGCAACAGTTCGTCTGAACCGCAGTCTTTAACATCTGCTCTATGAAAGATCCTTCTGCACCCCAGTCTCCAAACTCCGATCTCCGTAACAGTCCTTCTTCACCCGAGTATCCAAACTTTGCTCTCTGTAACAATCCTTCTGCACCTGAGTCTCCAACATCTTCTCTCTGCAACGGTTATTCTGCACCCCATTCTCCAACCTCTGTTGTCTACTAGAGTACTTCAGCATGTCAGTCTCCAAACTCTGCTCCCTGCAAAAATCTTTCTGCACCCCAGTCTCCAAACATTGCTCTCGGTAACATTTCTTCTGCACCTCTGTCTCCAAACTCTGCTCTATGTAAGTTCCTACTGCCACCCAGTCTCCAAACTCTGCTCTCTGTAACAGTCCTTCTGCACACCAGTCTCCAACCTCTGTTCTGTGCTCCAGGTCGTCTGCACCCCACTCTCCAGGCTCTGCTCTCTGTAAGATCCTTCTGCACACCAATCTCCAAACTCTGATCTCTGTAACAGTCCTTCTTCACCCCAGGCTCCAACCTTTGCTCCCTGCAACAATCCTTCTGCACCCCAGTCTCCAATTTCTGCTCTCTGTAGCAGGCCTTTTGCACCCCAGTTTCCCACCTCAGCTTTCTGTATCATAATTCTTCACCTTAGTCTCCAACGTCTTCTCTGTGTAACAGTCCTTCTGCTTCTCAGTCTTCAAATTCTGCTCTCTGCAACAGTCCTTCTGCACCCTAGTCTACAACCTCTGATTTCTGCAACATTCCTTCAGCATCTCCATCTCCAACCTCTGCTATCTGCAACAGTCCTTCTGCATTGCTGTCTCAAAATCTGGTCCCTGCAAGAGTCCTTCTTCACCTCAGTTCGCAAACTCTGATCGCTGCAATGGTACTTTTTAAACCCTGTCTCCAACCTCTGCTCTCTGTAACAATCCTACTGTACCCCAGTCTCCAACCTCTTCTCTCTGCAACAGTCCTTCTGAACCTCAGTCTCCAACATCTGCTCTCTGCAACAGTCCTACTAAAGTGCAGTCTCAAACCTCTGCTCTTTGCAATAATCCTTCTGCATCCCAGTCTCCAAAAACTGCTCTCGGCAACACTCCTTCTGCACCCCAGTCTACAACCTCTTCTATCTTCTACAGTACCTCTGCATTCCAGTCTCCAACCTCTGCTCTCTGCAACATTTTTTCTGCACCCGAGTCTCCAACCTGTGCTCTCTGTAACTGTCCTGCTGCACCCATGTCTCCAACCTCTGCTCTCTGTAGCGATCCTTCTGTAACTCATTCTCCAACCTCTGCTCTCTACAACGATTCTTCTGCACCCCAGTCTCCATCCTCTGCTCTCTGTAATAATCCTTTTGCACCCCAGTTCCCAACCTCTCCTCTCTGTAAAAGTCCTTCTGCACCTCAGTCTCCGAGTTCTGCAATCTGTAACAGTCCTTCTGCACCCCAGTCTCAAACCTCTGCACTCAGAAATGATCTTTCTGCACCTCAGTCTCCAACCTCTGCTCTCTTCAATACTCCTTCTGCACCCCAGTCTCCAACATCTGCTCTCTGCAATGATCCTTCTTCTTCCCAGGCTCCAACCTCTCCTCTCTGCAACGGTCCGTCTACATCCCAGTTTCCAAAATCTTCTCTCTGTAACAGTCCTTCTGCACCTCAGTTTCCAAACTCTGCTCTCTGAAACAGTCCTTCTGCACCCCTGTTTTCAACCTCTGCTCTAGTAACAGTTCTTCTGCACCCCAATCTCCAAACTCTGCTCTCTGTAACACTCCTTCTTCACCCCAGTCTCCACCCTCTACTCTCTGTAAAAGTCCTTCTGCACCTCAGTCTCCAACCTCTGCTCTCGGTAAGGCCCTTCTGCAACCCATACTCCAAACGCAGCTCTCTGTAAGAGTCTTCTGCACCCCAGTCTCCAAACTCTGCTCTCTGTAACAGGCCCTCTGCACCCCAGTCTTCAAACTCTTCTCTGTATAATAGGCCTTCTGCACCCCAGTCTCCAACATCTGCTCTCTGCAACGATCCTTCTTTTACCTAGTCTCCAAACTCTGCTCTCTGTGAAAGTTCTTTTGTATATCAGTCTCCGACCTCTTTTCTTTGTAATGGTCCATATGCTCCCCAATTGCCAACCTCTTCTTTCTGTAATAGTCCTTCTTAACCCCATTCTCTAAACTCTTCTCTCTGCCACTATCTTTCTGCACCTCAGTCTCCAATCTCTGCTGTCTGTAAACGTCCTTCTGCACCTCAGTCTCCATCCTTTGCTCTCTGTAATTGTCCTTCTGCACCCCAGTTTCCAAATCTGCTCTCTGTAACAATCCTTCTACACCTCTGTCTGCAACGTCTGCTCTCTGTAATAGTTCTTCTTCACCCCAGTCTCCCACATCTGATCTCTGCAACGGTCATTCTGCACCCCAGTCTCCAAACTCTGTTCTCTGTAACAGTCCTTCTGTACGGAAGTCTCTAACCTCTTCTTTCTATAACGATCTTTCTGCACCCAAATTTCCAACCTCTGCTCTCTGTAACAGTCCTTCTAAGCCTCAGTCTGAAACTTCTGCTCTCTGCAAAAATCCTTCTAAACAACAGTCTCCAAACTGTGCCATCAGTAACAATTTTTCTGCACCCCAGTCTCCAACATCTGATATCTGTAGCAGGTTTTCTGCAACCCAGTCTCTAAACTCTGCTCTCTGTAACAGTCCTTCTGCACCACAGTCTCCAACCTCTTCTATCTGCAAAAGTCCTTCTATACCCCAGTCTCCAACCTCTGCTCTCTGCAACAATCCTTCTGCATCCCAGTCTCCAAATTCTGCTCTCTGTGAGATTCTTCTGCACACCATTCTCCAAACTTTGCTCTCTGTAACAGTCATTCTGCACCTCAGTCTACAACCTCATCACTCTGCAACGGCCCTTGTGCACCCCAGTATCCAACCTCTGTTCTCTGCAGCTGTCTTTCTGCACCACAGGCTACACACTCTGCTCTCAGTAACAGTCCTTCTGCACCCCAGTCTCCAAACTCTACTTTCAGTATCAGTTATTCTTCACCCCAGTCTAAAACCACTGCTCTCTGTAACAGTCCTTCTGCACCTCAGTCTCCAACCTCTGCAATGATACTTCTGCACCCTAAGCATCAAACTCTGCTCTCTGGAATACTTCTTCTGCACCTAAGTCTTTAACCTCTGCTCTCTGTAAGGATTCTTCTGAACCTCAGTCTCCAACCAATGCTCTCTGTAACAGGCCTTCTGCACCGCAGTCTCCAACCTCTGCTCTCTGTAACGGTTCTTCTGCAAACCAGTCTCCAAGCTCTACTATCTGTAACAGTCCTGCTGCACCCGAATCAAACCACTGCACTCTGTTACAATCTTTCTGATAACCAGTCTAAAAACTCTGCTCTCTTTAACAGTTCTTCTGAACCAGAATCTCCAAACTCTGCTCTCTGTAACACTCGTTATGCACCTGAGTCTCCATCCTTTGCACCCCAGGCTCCAACCTCTGCACTCTGTAAAAGTCCTTCTGCACCTCAGTCTCCAACCTCTGATCTTGGTAACGATCCTCCTGCACCTCAGTCTCCTACCTCTGCTCTCTGGAAGTGTCCTTCTGCACCCCAGTCTCCAATATCTGCTCTCTGCATTTATCCTTCTTCTCCCAAGGCTCCATCCTCTGCTCTCTGCAATGGTCCTTCTGCACCCCAGTCTCAAAACTCTGCTCTCTGTAACAGTCCTTCTGTACCGCAGTCTATAACCTCTTCTGTCTGTAACGTTCCTTCTGCACCCAATTGCCAAACTCTTCTTTCTTTAATAGTCCTTCTGCACCTCAGACACCAACTTATGCTCTCTGTAGCAGTTTTTCTGCACCTCAGTCTGAAACCTCTGCTCTCTGCAACGATCCTTCTGTACCCCAGTCTCCGAACTGTGCTCTCTGTAACAGGCCTTCTGCACTCCAGTCTCCAACCTCTTCTCTCTGCAACAATCTTCCTGCACCTCAGTTTCAAAACTCTACTCTCTGCAACAGTCTTTCTGCACCCCAGTCTCTAACCTCTGCTCTATGTAAGATCCTTCTGCACCTCAGTCTCCAACCTCTACTCTCTGTAACAGTCTATGTGCACCCCAGTATCCAAACTCTGCTCTATGTAACAATCGTCTGCACCTAAATCTCCAACCTCAGCTCTCTGCATCGGTCCTTCTGCACCTCAGTCTACAAACTCTGCTCACTGTAACAGTCCTTCTACACCCTAGTCTCAAACCTCTACTCTCTACAACATTTTTTCTGCACCCCAGTCTCTAACCTGTGCTCTCTGTAACTGTCCTTTTGCACCTCAGTCTCCAACCTCTACTCTCTGTAAGTATCGTTCTCCACCACAGTCTCCAACCACCTCTCTCTTCAACAATCATTCTGCACCTAATTCTCCAGCCTCTGCTCTCAGCAACGATCCTTCTACAACCCAGTCTTCAACCTCTGCTCTCTGTAACAGTCCTTATGCAGCTCAGTCTCCAAACTAGGCTCTCAGTAAGATCCCTCTGCACACTAGTCTACAACATCTGCTCTCTGCAACGATCCTTTAGAAACTTAGTTTCGAACCTCTCCTCCCTGTAACAGCCCATCTGTACAGCAGTCTCAAAACTCTGCTCTATGTAACGGTTCTTCTACACCCCAGTCTCCAACCTCTACTTTGTGTATTAGTCCTTCTGCGCCCCAGTCTCCAAACTCTGCTCTCTGTAACAGTTCTTCTCCATCACAGTCTCCAAACTCTGCTCTCTGCAACAGTCTTCTGCACCCCAGTCTCTACCCTCTGCTCTCGGTAACAGTTCTTTTGCAGCCAAATCTCAAAACTCTGCTCTCTGTAACACTCTTTCTGCAATCCAGTCTCCACCCTCTGATCTCTATAACAATCCGTCTGGACATCAGTCTCCAAACTCTGGTCTCTACAACGTTCTTTTTGCTCCTCAGTCTCCAAACTCTGCTCTCTGTAAGATCCTTCTGCAACCAATTCTCGAAACTCTGCTCTCTGTAACAGTCCTTCTGCACCCCAGTCTCCAAACTCTGATCTCTGTAACAGGCATTCTGCACCACAGTCTTATAACTCTTCTCTCTTTAACAGGACTTTTGCATCCAAATTTCCAACCTCTGTTCTCTGCATCGATTTTTCTGCACCCCAGTCTCCATACTCTGCTCTCTGTAACAGTTCTTCTGCATCCCAGGATCCAATATCTGCTCTGTGAAACAGTCCTTCTTCACCTCAGTTTGAAAATGCTTCTCTCTGCAACAATCCTTCTGCACCCCAGTTTCCAACCTCTCTGTAACAGAACTCCTGAACCTCAGTCTCCAAAATGCTCTCTGTAAAATCTTTCTGCAACCCAGTCTCGAAACTGTGCTATCTGTAACAGTCCTTCTGCACCCCAGTCTCCTACCTCTGTTCTCTGCAACAGTCTTTCTGCACCCCAGTCTCCAACCTCTATTCTCTGCAACAGTCTTTCTATACCCCAGTCTCCAACCTCTTCTCTCTGCAACGATCCTTCTGCACCCAAGTCTCCAACGTCTGTTCTATGAAACAGTCTTTCTGATCCCAGTCTCCATCCTCTGCTCTTTGTAAGATTCTTCTGCACCCCAGTTTCCAAACTGTGCTCTCTGTGACGTTCTTTCTGCACCCCAGTCTCAAGCCTCTGCTTTTGTAACAGTACTTCTGTACCGAAGTCTCAATCTCTGCTCACTACAACATTTCTTCTGCACCCCACTCTCCAAACTGTGCTCTCTGTAACTGTCTTTCTTACCCCAGTCTAAAAAGTGTGCTCGGTGTAACTGTCCTTCTGCACCTCAGTCTCCACCCTCTGCTCTCTCCAAAGATCCTTCTGCACCTCAGTTTCCAACATCTGCTCTCTGGAACTATCCTTCTGTACCACAGTTTCCAACCTCTGCTCTCTGTAACAGTCCTTCTACACCTCAGTCTCCAATCTCTGCTCTCTGTAACAGGCTTTCTGCACCCCAGTCTCCAAACTTTTATGTCTGTAACAATTCTTCTGCTCCCCAATCTTGAACCTCTGCTCTCTGCAACAATCCTTCTGCACCTCAGTCTCCAACCTCTGCTCTCTGCAACAGTCCTTCTGCACCCCAGTCTCCAGACTCTGCTCTCTCTAAGATCTTTTTGCATCCCTTTCTCCAACCTCTGCTCTCTGTAACAGTCCTTCTGCACCCCAGTATCCAACCTGTGCTCTCTGCAACGATCCTTCTGCACCCCAGTCTCCAAACTCTGCTCTCTGTAACTGTCATTCTGCACCCCAGGATGCAATATCTGCTCTCTCCTACAGTCCTTCTGCACCTCAGTCTGAAAACTCTGCTCTCTGGAAAAATCCTTCTGCACCCCAGTTTCCAAACTTTACTCTCTGTAACAGACCTTCTGTACCTCAGACTCCAAAATGCTCTCTGTAAGATCTTTCTGCAAACCAGTCTCGAAACTGTGCTATCTGTAACAGTGCTTCTGCACCCCAGTATCAAAACTCTGCTCTCTGTAACAGACCTTCGGCACCCCACTCTTCAAACTTTACAATCTATAACAGGCGTTCTGCAACCCAGTCTCCAACATCTTCTTTTTGCAACGATCCTTCTTCACCTCAGTCTCCATCTTCTGTTCTCTGCAAAAGTCTTTCTGCACCCAAGTCTCCAACCTGTGCTCTCTGTAACAATCCTTCTGTACAGCACTCTCCAACCTATGCTCTCTGTAACGGTCCTTTTGCACCCCAGTCTCCAATGTCTGCTTTCTGTATCAGTCCTTCCGCACCTCAGTCTCATTCCTCTGCTCTCTGCAACAGTCCTTCTGCACCCCAGTCTCCAACCTGTGCACTCTGCAACATTTTTTCTGCACCTCAGTCTCTAAACTGTGCTCTTTATAACTGTCTATCTGACCCCAGTCTCTTACATTTGCTCTCTGAAACGATCCTTCTGCACCTCAGTTTTCAATCTCTGCTCTCTGTAAGGATCCTTCTGACACTCAGTCTCCAACCTCTCTTTTCTGTGACAGTCTTTCTGCACCATAGTCTCCAACATCTGCTCTCTGCAATGATCCTACTTCTACCAAGTCTACAATATCTTCTCCATGTAACAGTCCTTTTGTATTGCAGTCTCCAACCTCTTCCTTTGTAATGGTCCATCTGCTCCCCAATTGCCAACCTCTGCTTTCTGTAACAGTCCATCCGCACCCCAGTCTCTAACCAATTCTCTCTGCAAGGATCCTTCTGGACCTCAGACTCTAAACTCTGCTCTTTGCAACAGTCCTTCTGCACCCCAGTCTCCAGATTCTGCTCTCTGTATGATCCTTTTGCATCCCAGTATCCAAGCTCTGCTCTCTGTAACAGTCCTACTGCACACCAGTATCCAACCTCTGCTCTCTGTAACAGTCCTTCTGCACCCCAGTCTCCAACATCTGGTCTCCATAACGGTCCTTCTGAACCTCAGTCTCCAAACTCTGCTCTCTGATACAGTCGTTCTTCACCCCAGTCTCAAAACTCTTCTCTCAGCAACAATTCTTCTGCACCCCCATCTCCAACCAGTGCTCTCTGCAACTGTCCTGCTGCACCCCAGTCTCCAACCTCTGCTCTCTATAGCGATCTTTCTGCACCTCAGTCTTCAACCTCTGCTCTCTGCAATGATACTTTTTCACCACAGTCTCCAACCTCTGTTCTCTGCAACAGTCCTTCTGCACCCCAGTCTCGAAGATCTGCTCTCTGTAACAGTCCTTCTGCACAACAGTGTCCAAACTCTGCTCTCTGTAAAAATTCTTCTTCACCTCAGTCTCTAAACTCTGTTTTCTGTAACAGGACTTCTGCACCCCAGTCTCCAACCTCTGCTCTTTGTAACAGTTCTTCTAAACCCCAATCTCCGAACACTGCACTATATAAAATTCTTTCTGCACCCCAGTCTCCATCATCTGCTCTATGTAAGAATCCTTTTTAACCCCAGTCTCCAACCTCTCCTCTCTGTAAAAGTCCTTCTCCACCTCAGTCTCAAAGTTCTGCAATCTGTAATGGTCCTTCTGCACCCCAGTCTCCAACCTCTGCTCTTTGAAACGATCCTTATGCACCTCAGTCTCCAACCTCCACTCTCTGTGACAGTCTTTCTGCACCCCAGTCTCAAGCATCTGCTTTCTGCAACGACCCTTCTTGTTGCCAGGTTTCAATTCCTGCTCTCTGCAACGGTTTTTCTGCACCCCAGTCTCCAACCTCTGCTCTCGGTAACAGTTCTTCGGCACCCCAATCTCCAAACTCTGCTCTCTGTAACATTTTTTCTGCTCCCCAGTCTTCACCCACTAATCTCTGTAACAATCCTTTTTGACCTCAGTCTCCAAACTCTTCTCGCTACAACAGTCATTCTGCTCTAAGTCTCCAAACTCTACGCTCTGTGAAAGTCTTTCTGCACCCCAGTCTCCAAATTCTACTCTCTGTAACAGGCCTTCTGCACCCCAGTATCCATCCTGTGCTCTCTGCAATGATCCTTCTGCACCCCAGTCTCCAAACTCTGCTCTCTGTAACATTCATTCTGCACCCCAGGATCCAATATCTGCTCTCTGCTACAGTCTTTCTACACCTCAGTGTGAGACCTCTGCTCTCTGAAACAATCCTTCTGCACCCCAGTTTTTAAACATTGCTCTAGGTAACAGTCCTTCTGAACCTCAGTCTCCAAAATGCTCTCTGTAAGATCCTTCTGCAACCCTGTCTCGAAACTGTGCTATTTTTAACAGTGCTTCTGCAACCCAGTCTCAAAAGTCTGCTCTCTCTAACAGGCCTTCTGCACCCCACTCTCCAAACTCTGCACTCTGTAACAGGCCTTCTGCACCCCAGTCTCAAACCCCTGTTCTCTGCATCCGTCCTTCTGCACCCAAGTCTCCAACCTCTGCTCTCTGTAACAGTCGTTCTATACAGCAGTCTCCAACTTCTGCTCTCTGCAAAATTTCTTTTGCACCCCAGTCTCCATCTGTGCTCTCTGTAACTGTTCTTCTGCATACCAGTCTTTAACCGCTCCGCTCTGTAACAGTCCTTCGGCACCTCAGTCTCCAACCTCTGCTCTCTGTAAAGACCCTTCAGCACCTCAGCCTCCAACCGCTGCTCTCTGTAACAGGCCTTCTGAACCCCATTCTCCAACCTATGCTCTCTGGATCAGTTCTTTTGCACACCAGTATCCTACCTCTGCTCTCTGTAACAATCCTCCTGCACCTGAGTCTCCAACCTCTGCTCTCTTAAACAATCAGTCTGCACCCCAGTCTCCGAACTCTGTCCTCAGCATCAGTCCTTCTGCATCCCAGTATCCAACCTCTGCTCTCTGTAACCGTCATTCTGCACCCCAGTCTCTAACGTCAGGTTTCTGTATCAGTTCTTCTGAACCCCAGTCTCAAGCTCTGTCTCAGTATAAGTCCTTCTGCACCCCAGTCTCCAGCTCATGCTCTCTGCAACATTTCTTCTGAACCCCAGTCTCCATCTGTGCTCTGTATAACTATCCTTCTGCACCCCAGTCTCCAACCTCTGCTCTCTGTAACAATCTTTCTACAACACAGTCAGAAATCTTTGCTCTCTGCAACAATCCTTCTGCCCCTCAGTCTCGATTCTCTGCTCTCTGAAATTATTTTTCTGCACCCCAGTCTCCAACCTCTGCTCTCTGTAAGAGTCTTTCTGCACTTCAGTCTCCAACTTTGCTCTCTGTAACAATACTTCTGCACCTCAGTTTCCAACCTCTGCTATCTGTAATAATCCTTGTGAACAACAATCTCCAAACTCTGCTCTCTGTAACAGGTCTTCTGCACCCCAGTCTACAAACTCTGCGTTCTGTAAGAGGCCTAATGCACCCCCGGTCTCCAAATTATTCTCTCTGCAATGATTTTTTCTGCACCTCAGACTCCAATCACTGCTCTCTACAACAGTCCTTCTGCACCTCAGTTCTCAACCTTTGCTCTCTGCAAAAGTTATTCTGCACCCCAGTCTCCAACATTTTCTCTCTGAACAGTCATTCTAAACCCCGTCTCCAACCCCTTCTCTCTGAAAGTATCCTTCTGCATCCCAGTCTCCAACGTTCGCTCTCTGCAACAGTCATTCTGCACCCCAGTCTCCAAGCTCTGCTCTCTGCAACAGGTCTTCTACACCCAAATCTCCAACATCTACTCTCTGCAACAGTCCTTCTGCACCCCAGTCTCCAACATCTGATCTCTGCAACAGTTCTTGTTCACCCCAGTCTCTAACCTCTTCTCTCTGTAAAAGTCTTTCTGTACTGCAGTTTCCAAACACTTCTCTCAGTAACAGTAATTCTGCACCCCTGTCTCAAACCTCTGCCTTTCTGTATCAGTCCTTCTGCACTCAAGTCTCAAACTCTGCTCTCTGTAGCAGTCTTTCTGCACCATAGTCTCCAAATTCTGCACTCGGCAACAGTTATTCTGAATGCCAATCTGCAACCTCTGATTTCTGCAACAGTCTTTCTACAACCAAGTCTCTAACATCTGCTCTCTGCAACAGTTCTTCTGCACCTCAGTCTCCAAACTCTGCTCTCTGCAATGGTCTCTCTGCACCTCAGTCTTCTACATCTACTCTCTGTAACAGTCCTTACGCACTTCAGTCTCCAACCTCTGCTCTGTGTAAGTTCCTTATGAAAACCAGTCTCCAACCTCTGCTTTCTGTAACTGTTCTTCGGCACCCCAGTCTCCACACTCTGCTCTCTGCAACGATCCTTCTGCACTCAAGTCTCCAAACTGTGCTCTCTGCAACAGTCCTTCTCCACCCCAGTTTCCAAACTCTTCTCTCTGTAAGATCCTTCTGCACCCCAGTTTCCAAACTCTTCTCTCTGTAACATTCCTTTTGCACCCCAGTCTCAAACCTCTGCTTTCTGTATTAGTCCTTCTGCAATCAAGTCTCCAACCTCTGCTCTCTGTAACAGTCCTTCTGCACCTCAGTCTCTAAATTCTGCTCTCTGCAACAGTTTTTCTGCACCCCAATCTTCAACATCTGATCTCTGCAACAGTCCCTCAACACCCAAGTCTCTAATATCTGCTCTCTGCAACAGTCCTTCTGCACCTCAGTTTCCAAACTCTGCTCTCTGCAACGGTCTCTCGGCACCCCAGTTTCCAAACTCTTCTCTCTGTAAGATTCTTCTGCACCTCAGTTTTCAAACTCTTCTCTCTGTAACATTTCTTCTACACCCCAGTCTCAAAACTCTGCTCTCTGCAATGGTCCCTCTGCACTCCAGTCACCAAACTCTGTTCTCTACAACAGTTCTTCTGTACAAGACCTTCAAACTTTATTCTCTGTAAGAGTCTTTTTTAACCTCAGTCTCCAACCTCTGCTTTCTGTATCAGTCCTTCTGCACCCCAGTCTCCAAACTGTGCTCTGTGTAACTGTACTCTGCACCTTAGTCTCCAACCTCTGCTCTCTGCTACACTCCTTCTGGACCCCAATTTACAAACTCTACTCTCTGCAACAGTCCTTCTACATTGCAGTCTAAAACCTCTGCTCTCTGCAACAGTTCTTCTGCATGCGAATCGCCAACCTCTACTCTCAACAACAGTCCTACTGAACCTCAGTCTCCAAACTCTGCTCTCTGCAACATTCCTTCTGCACCCCAGTATCAAACCATTACTCTCTGTAAAAGTCCGTCTGCACCCAGTCTTTAACCTCTTCCCTCTGTAACGATCCTTCTGCACCTCAGTCTAGAACTTTTGCTCTCTGTAACAGTCCTTCTGCACCTCAGTCTCCAAACTCTTTTATCTGTAAGATCATTCTGAAACCCCCTCTCTAACGTCTCCTCTCTATAACAGTTCTTCTGCAACCCAGTCTTTAACCTCTGCTCTCTGCAGCAGTCCTTCTGCACCTCAGTCTTTAACCTCTGCTTTCTGCTACAGTCCTTCTTCAAACAAATCTCCAACCTCTGCTCTCCGCAACATTCCGTCTGCACCCAAGTCTTTAACCTGTGCTGTCTGTAAAAGTCCTTCTGAACCCTAGTCTCCAAACTCTGCTCTCTGTAACGATCCTTCTGCACCCCAGTCTCGAACCTCTGCTCTCTGCAACGATCCTTCTGCACCTCAGTCTCCAACCTCTGCTCTCTACAACGATCCTTCTGCACCCAAGTCTCAAACCTCTGCTACCTGCAACAGTCCTTGTGAACCCAAGTCTCCAACATCTGCTTCCTGCAACAGTTGTTCTGTACCTCAGTCTGAAAACTCTACTCCCTGCAATAATCCATCTGCACCCCAGTCTCCAACTACTGCTCTCTGTAACAGTCCTTCTGTACCTCAGTCTCCAATCACTGCTCTATGCAACAGTCCTTCTGCACCCAAGTCTCAAACATCTGCTTTCTGCCAATGTCCTTCTACACCCTAGTCTCCATACTCTGCTAACCTTAAGGATCCTTCTGCACCCCAGGCTCCAACATCTGTTCCGTACATCAGTCCTTCTGCAACTCAGTCTGCAACTTCTGGTCTCTACAACAGTCCTTCTTCACCCCACTCTCCATCTTCTGCTCTCTGCAGCAGTCCTTTTGCACCCCAGTCTCCAACATCTGCTCTCTTCAACAGTCATTCTCCACCCCAGTCTCCAATCTCTGCTCTCTGTGACAGTTCTTCTGTACTGCATTCTCCAACCTCTGCTCTCTCTGAGGGCACTTCTGCACCTGAGTCTCGAACCTCTGCTTTCTGTATCAGTCCTTCTGCACCCCAATCTCCAACCTCTGCTCTGTGTAACTGTTCTTCTGCACCTTAGTCTTCAAGTCTGCTCTCTGCTACAGTCCTTCTGAACCCCAATCTACAACGTCTACTCTCTGCAACAGTTTTTCTGCACCTCAGTCTCCAACCTCTGCTCTCTGCAACTGTCCTTCTGCACCTCAGTCTCTAACCTAAACTCTCTGTAACAATGCTTCTGCACTTCAGTCTCCAACCTCTGCTCTTTGTAAGATTTTTCTGCAAATAAGTCTCCAAACTCCTCTCTCTGTAACAGTCCTTCATTACCCCAGTCTCCAAACTCTGCTGTCTGTAACAGACCTTCTGAACCCAAGTCTCCAAATACTGCTCTCTACAACATTCCTTCTGCACACCAGTCTCCAACTTGTGCTTCTGCAATGATCCTTCTGCACCCCAGTCTCATACCTGTGCTCTCTGCAAAGATCTTTCTGCACACCTGTCTCCAAACTCTGCTCTCTGCAACAGTCCTTGTGAACCCCAGTCTCCAACATCTTCTCTCTGCAAAAGTTCTTCAGTACCTCAGTCTGAAAACTCTGCTCTCTGCAATAATCCATCTGCAGCCCAGTCTCTAAACTCTGCTCTCTGTAACAGTCCTTCTGTACCTCAGTCTCCAATCTCTGCTCTATGTAACAGCCCATCTGCACACAAATCTCCAACATCTGCTCTCTGAAACAGTCCTTCTACACCCAGACATTAACCTCTGCTCTCTTTAACAGTTCATCTACACCCCAGTCTCTATAATCTGCTCGCCCCAACGATCCTTCTGCACACCAGTCTCCAACGTCTGCTCTCTGCAACAGTCCTTCTGTAAACCAGTCTCCAACCTCATCTCTCTGTAAGACCCTTCTGAAACCCAGTCTGCAAACTCTGCTGTCTGTAACAATCATTCTGCACCCCAGTCTCCAACGTCGTCTCTCTGTAACAGGCCTTGTGCACACAAGTCTCCAAACTCTGCTCTCTGTAAGAGGACTTCTGCACCCCAGTCTCCAACCTCTACTCTCTGCAAGGATCCTTCTGGACCCCAGTCTCCAAATGTTGCTCGTTGTAACAGTACTTCTGCAACCCAGTCTCCAAACTCTGCTCTCTGTAACAATAATTCTACACCTAAGTCTCCAACCTCTGCTCTCTGCAACAGTGTTTCTGCACCCAGTCTCCAACCTTTGGTCTCTGCAACACTCCTTCTGCACCTCAGTCTTAAAACACTGTTCTCTGCTACGATCCTTTTGCACCTCAGTCTCCAACCACTACTCTCATTAACAGTCCTTCTGCACCTGGATCCCCAACATCTGGTCTCTGTTAGATCCTTTTTAAACCCAGTCTCCAAACTCTGTGATCTTTAACAGTCTTTCTGGAACCCTTCTCCACACTCTGCTCTCCTTTACAGGCCTTCTGCACGCCAGTCTCCAACCTCTGCTCTCTGTAACAGTCTTTTTGAACCTCAGTCTCCAACCTATGCTCTCTGCAACGATCCTTCTGCACCCTAGTCTCCAACGTCTCCTCTCAACAGTCCTTCTGCACCTCATTCTCAAAATTCTGCTCTCTGCAACAGTCCTTTTTCACCGAAGTCTTCAACCTCTACTCTCTGCAACAGTCCTTCTACACCCCAGTCTTAAACCTCTTCTCTGTGTAACAGTCCTTCTGCACCCCAGTCTCCAACCTCTGCTCTCTGTAACAATCCTTCTGCACCCCAGTCTTTAACCTCTGCTCTCTGTAACAGTCCTTCTGCACTATATACTCCAACCTCTGCTCTCTGTTACAGTATTTTTATACCACAGTCTCCAACCTCTGCTCTCAAACGGTCCCTCTGTACCCCAATTTCCAAAATCTGCTTTCTGTAACATTCCTTCTGAACCTCAGTCACCAAACTCTGCTCTCTGTAACATTCCTACTGCACTTCAGTCTCCAAACTCTGCTCTCTGTTACAGTCCTTCTGCATCTCAGTGTCCAACCTCTGCTCTCTGCAACAGTCCTTCTACACCCCAGTCTCCAACCTCTGATTTCTGCAACATTCCTTCTGCACCCCAGTCTCCAACCTGTGCTCTCTGTAACAGTCCTTCTGCACCGCAGTCTCCAACCTCTTATCTCTTTAGCGATCCTTCTTCAGCCCAGTCTCCACCTCTGCTCTCTTCACGGATTCTTCTGCAACTCAGTCTCCAATCTCTGCTCTCTTCAACGATCTTTCTGCACCCCAGTCTCCAACCTCTGCTCTCTTTAACTTTTTTTCTGCACCTCAGAATCCAAATTCTGCTCTCTGCAACCGTCCTTCTTCACCCCTGTCTCCAACCTCTTCTCTCTGCAACCATGCTTCTGCACCCCAGTCTCCAACATCTCCTCTCTTTAACACTTTTTCTGCACTGCAGTCTCCAACTCTGTTCTCTGTAAGGTCGTTCTGCACCCCAGTTTCCAAACTCTGCTCTCTGTAACATCCCTTCTCCAACCCAGTCTACAACCTCAGCTTTCTTCATCGGTCCTGCTGCAACCCAGTCTCCAAAATCTGTTCTCTGAATCAGTCCTTCTACTCCCCAGTCTCCAACCTCTGCTCTCTGAAACAGTCCTTCTGTACTGCAGTCTCTAACCTCTTCTCTCTGTAACGGTCCTTCTGCACCCCAGTCTCAAACCTCTGCTTTCCGTATAAGTTTTTCTGAACCACGGTTTTCAACCTCTATTCTCTGTAACAGTCCTTCTGCACCTCTGTCTTCAACCTCTGAACTCTGCAACCTTACTTCTGCACCCCATTCACTAACATCTGCTCTATATAACAGTTCTTCTGCACCCCATTCTCTAACCTCTGCTCTCTGCAACAGTCCTTCTGTACCACAGTCTCCAACCTCTGCTCTCTGTAACGGTCCTTCTGCACCCCAGTCTCAACATCTGCTTTTTGTATCAGTAATTCTGCACCCCAGTCTCCAAACTTTGCTCTCTGCAACAGTTCTTCTGAAACCCAGTCTCCAAAATCTGCACTCTGAAACCGTTCTTCTATAAACCATTCTCCAACCTCTGCTCTCTGTAACAGTCCTCCTTTATTGCAGTCTCCAAACTCTGCTTTCTGCAACGGTGCTTCTGCACCCCAGTCTCCAACCTCTGCTTTCTGTATCAGTTCTTCTGAACACCAGTCTCTAACCTCTGCTTTCTGTAACAGTCCTTCTGAAACTCAGTCTCCAAATTCGGCTCTCTGCAACAGTCCTTCTGCACCCAAGTCTCCAACACCTGCTCCCTGCAACTGTCCTTCTTTATCCCATTCTCCAAACTCTGCTATCTGCAACAGTCCTTCTGCACTCCAGTCTCCAACCTCGGCTCTCTGTAACAATCCTTCTGCACCTCTGTCTCCACCTCTGCTCTCTGCAATGGTCCTTCTGAACCTCAGTCTCCAACATCTGCTCTCTGTAAGGGTACTTATACACCCGAGTCTCCAACCTATGCTTTATGTATCAGTCCTTCTGCAGCCCAATCTTCAACCTGTGCTCTGTGTAACTGTCCTTCTGCACCTTAGTCTCCAACCCCTGCTCTCTGCTACAGTCTTTCTAGACCCCAGTCTCAAATCTCTGCTCTCTGTAACAATCTTTCTGCACCCAAGTCTCTAATCTCTGCTCTCTGCAACAGTCCTTCTGCACCCCAGTTTTCAACCTCTGCTCTGTGTAACAGTCCTTCTGCACCCCAGTCTCCAACCTCTGCTCTCTGTACAGTCTTTCTGCACCATATTCTGCAACCTCTGCTCTCTGTAGCAGTCTTTGTATACCTCAGTCTACAACCTCTGCTCTCTGTAACGGTCCCGCTGCACCCTAATTTCCAACCTCTGCTTTCTGTAACAGTCCTTCTGCACCTCAGTCACCAAAATGTGCTCTCTGTAACCATCCTTCCGCACCTTCAACCTCTGCTCCAACCTCTGCTCTCTGTAACAGTCCTTTCGCACCTCAGACTGAAACCTCTGCTCTCTGCACAATCCTTCTGAACCCAATCTCAAACCACTGCTCCCTGTAACAGTCGTCCTGCACCTCAGTCACCAACCTCTGCTCTCTTTAAGATCCTTATGCAACCCAGCCTCAAAACTCTGCTCTCTATAACAGTCCTTCTTCATCCCAGGCAAAAAACTCTGCTCTCTATAACAGTCCTTCGGAAACCCAGTCTCCAAATTCTGCTCCCTGTAGCAGGCATTCTGCACCCCACTCTCCAAACTCTGCTCTCTGAAACACTCCTTCTGTACGCCAGTCTCCAACCTCTGCTCTCTTTAACGGCCCTTCTGCACCCCAAGCTCCCACCTCAGCTTTCTGTATCATAATTCTTCATCCCAATCTCCAATGTGTTCTCTGTGTAACAGTAATTCTTCATCTCAGTCTCCAAACTCTGCTCTCTGCAACAGTCCTTCTGAACCCCAGTCTCCAACCTCTGCTTTCTGCAACATTCCTTCTCCAACCCAGTCTCCAAACTCTGCTCTCTGCAACAGTCCTTCTACACCCTATTCTCCAACCTCGGCTTTCTGTATCAGTCTTTCTGCACCACAGTTTCCATATTTTGCTCTCTGTAACAGTCCTTCTGCACCTCAGGCTCGAACCTCTGCTCTCTGTACGATCCTTCTGTAAACCTGTCTCCAAACTCTGCTCTCTGCATCAGTCCTTCCGCACCCCAATCTCCAACCTCTGCTTTTTGCAACATTCCTTCTGCACCCCAGTCTTTAACCTGTTCTCTCTGTAACAGTCCTTCTGCACCGCAGTCTCCCACCTCTGCTCTCTGTAACGATCCTTCTGCAGTCCATTCTCCACCTCTGCTCTCTCAACGATTCTTCTGCAACTCCGTCTCCAACTTTTGCTGTCTTCAACGATCTTCTGCACACTAGTCTCCAACCTCTGCTCTCTGTGACAGTCCTTCTTCACCCCAGTCTCCAACCTCTGTTCTCTGTAACAGTCATTCTGAACCCCAGTCTCCAACATCTGCTCTCTGCAACAGTCCTTATGCACCTCAGTCTGAAAACTCTGCTCTCTGCAACAATCGTTGTGCACCCCAGTCTCCAAACTCTGCTTTCTGTAACAGTCCTTCTGCACCTCAGTCTCCAACTTCTGCTCTCTGTAACAGTTTCTCTGCTCCCCAGTCATTAACATCTACTCTCTGAAAGAGTCCTTCTACACCCCTGTCCAAATGCAGAAGAATAAGACCTGAAATATCGCTCACCCTGCAAAAAATCAACTCAAAATGCATTAAAGACTCAGGCACTAGACCAGAAACTATGCAGTTTCTAGGAAAAAACAAAGTCAATACTCCAACCTACAGGCAGAGGCAATGACTTTCTCAATAGGATGCCAAATCTCAGGAGATAACACCAAAAGTTAGCTAATAGGACGGCATTAAATTAAGAACGTTCTGAACAGCAAAGGAGACAATTAGAATATGAAGAGAGAACCTATGGAAAGGGAGAAAATCTTTATGAGGTGCTCTTCTAAAAGAGGATGAATATTCAGAATATTAATAAAGAACTCAAAAAACTTAACATCAAACCCACAATTATTAAATAACCCAATATCAAATAACCCAATTACCAAATGGGAAACTAAATGAACTAAACAGACATGTCTTAGAATAAAATATGTGAGTGGCCAACAAATATATAACAATGCTTGCAAGTCAAGACTACCCTGAGATTTCATCTCACTTCAGTGACAAAGGCAACCACCAAGAATACAAATAGAAATGAGTGTGACAAGGAGAGAATTGGAGAGAAAGGAGCACTCTCACCCTGTTGTTGGGCATGTAAATCAGCACAACCACCATGGAAATCGGGATGGAGGCTCCTCAGGAGTAGCCATGGACCACCCTGTGACCCAGCTCTACCTCTGCTTGGTATTTATCACAGCAGATCGAAGTCATCATACTATAATAACACATATATGCCCATGAACCAGCCGAGGTGACATCAGTGGACGAATGGATAAAGAACATCTGGTATATGCACACTGGAATTTCATTCAGCCATAAAGAAGAACGAAACTATGTCATGCTGGAAGATGGATGGATCTTCAGAACATTAATGGAAATAAGCAACTCAGAACGTTAAGGGCCGTTTGTTTTTCCTCTGTTAAAGCTAGAGGGGGAAAAGGAAAGAAAGTTGGGAAGGGAGTCTTATCATGAAAGTTGAAGAAAGATCAGTAGAGTCAAGGCACCAGGGGAGCAGGTGAGGAAAAGGGAAATATTGGAATGATATTGGCCAAAGTTCACGGTTATTTTGTGTGCATGTTCAAATATGTGTCAGGAAATCCCACCATTATGGACCACTACAATGCACCAATGAAGTGTGAAAAGAAGAGTTTCACATTACATGGGACAGGCACTATTCTAGGAGGGTGCCCATTTTTTCCCATCTATAAATACCACGATCATTTACCACTGTCAAAAATCTCTACAGATTCAAATGTTCTAATCACTGCTCCACCACATGGCCTCTTCTACTTCAGGGTCCCCTTAATCTCACTGAAATCATGGAGCCCGTTTTAACAATGCCATCTGTTAATGTCTTCCCAGGCTGCCGAGGACAGCGGCTGCGGGTTTCACAAAGATCTGGTGCTGCCTTCTGAACGCATGTCCATGAGGCCTTGGTGAAGGCTCGTGCTCCAGGTCCTTCTCCAGATCCAGCTGTGAGGCCAGAGAAGGGGTCACAAAACACGCCATCCAACACCTTATTTATTTCTGATCACAATCCTCTTCATTATTCCAGGATCATATTGGTCATTGAACTTAAGCAAACACTGAGTCCAGATTTCAGTCCATCAACCAAAGAGTCTAATAGCCACTCCCCATGGCTCAAGAAAATCCTTGGCCCTAGCATTTCTGGTGATTACGTCCCTGTAACTGCATTCAAGATGATCCAGCAATATGTCCTGACTTTTTTAGTCTAGAAGTCTCAAACAAATTCTCTTATAATATTCTTAAGGCTCCTATTAACAAAAATACAGTAAAATATTTACCTTTTATTTTGGTGTGACCCTTATACTCTTGGGCTATATTTTTTACTCTTACCTGAGGCATTCTAGGATCAGACCCCTATTAAGAGTCTGGTGACAATGTGGGATGATGGATGAGCATCTTAAAGACAATTGGGCTGGGGATGTGGCTCAATGCAGTAGTGCGCTTGCCTGGCAAGCGTACGCCCAGGTTTGATCCTCAGCACCACATACCAACAAAGATGTTGTGTCCGTCGAAAACTAGAAAATGAATATTAAAAATTCTCACTCTCTCTCTCTCTCTCTCTCTCTCTCTGTCTCTCTCTCTCTCTCTTTCTCTCCTCCCTATCCTCTCCTCTCCTCTCCTCTCTCACTCTCTCTTAAAAAAAAAAAAGAAAACTGCCCAGGTAGAGTCACCATAGGGTCTTCAATTTAGGGAAAGCTAGTCACCTCGGAAGAGGAAGGGCTGCTTCTGAAAGCAAAGAGGGTTAATGGAGAATTTCAGGGTTCAAGGCTCTGAGATTTGTCTAATTCCACTGGTATTTTGCCATTCTAATTAACAGGGTCTCAATCATTGTCCCATTAATGTCCTAATTGACATAAGAGAGAACTGGAGAAATTGTGGATTTATAATTTTCTTTGTACTTCTGCAATTTGGAGAATTGAATGCTTTATTCTGATATTAACCTATATCAGTTTCCAGAGAGAAAATATTTCTGATGATCTGAACCTGACTTGAAGGAGGAATATAATGCTTGAACCTATCATTTTCTTTCTGTAAGTCTACCACTCCATTCAGTAACAGCAGTCTGTAGTCATGTTGTAATGTTCATTCCCACCCTGAAGGTCGATGGTGTTATTCCAAAGCTCAGTTTTCCATAGACATTTGATTTCAGGCCACGATAACTTAAAGTCTCTGTTGGGTCATTGCTCACCAGGAATTATCAGATCTCCTTTCTAATGGGCTGTGCCATCATCAACATATTCAATTCCCTCAGGTCAGACATCCAACCTACCTCATCAGGTCTGTTATCTAGAACCATCTCTGATGTAAACCACTATTGTGGTCAGTGCCACCGTGGTCAGGTAGAGATGAAGAACGCCTCTTTATGTCTTAGGGTAGAGGAAGTTGACAAAGAAAATAGTTATGAAATGTTTGTGAGATCTGGAAGAAAAAAGGAAAATAGAGCAGGTGTCACCACCCCATATATGGAAAACCTAGCTTCCCTGGAAAGAGACGCTCATTCCACGCTACTGTGACCCACATTCAGGAACAGCTGTCTAAAAGCCTGCACACACAGATTCTGGCACCAATGAGATTAGTTCCTGCCTCTACAAGGCTGGTTTGCTGCTGCTGCTATGGAATCCTAAACAACCCGCTTTCTTCTTTTCCATTCTTCCTCTCTGCTTAGTGTTTGGCTGATCTTGACAGAACCTCTTAAAATGGAGGCCTGCAGTTGGGGGAGTGTGGGTAACTAGGTTCTCGTACTAGGTTCTCGACCATCACGACAGTGAGGGGGATGCAAAGGTGGAGAAGGCCTTCCTCCTGCCCTGGACAGAGGGAATCCCAAGGATTGCCACCATGATGAGTGCGTAGAATCCTGCAGTGAAGAGGCAGGGGCTCAGGCTCATGATGGCACTGACCACGTGGAGCGCAGACTCTTTGACAGAGGTGTCTGAGCAGGAGAGCTATAGGAGCAATGGGGTGTCACAGAGAAAGTGGCTGAACTGGTGGGGCCCACACAGAGTGAGTTTGATTGCCAGCACCGTGTGTGTTACCAAATTCACCAGCCCACACAGCCAGGACCCAGTCACCTACTTGATCATGGTGTATAATTTTTTTGATATGTATTTGAATCCGATTTGCCAGAAATTAATTGAGGATATTTGCGTCAAGGTTCATTAGAGATATTGGTCTGTAGTTTTCTTTCTTTGAAGTGTCTTTGTCTGGTTTTGGAATCAGGGTGATGTTGGCCTCGTAGAATGAATTTGGAAGTTCTCCCTCTTTTTCTATTTCCTGAAATAGCTTGAAAAGAATTGGTGTTAGTTCCTCTTTAAAGGTTTTGTAAAACTCTGCTGTATACCCATCCGGTCCTGGGCTTTTCTTAGTTGGTAATCTTTTGATGGTTTCTTCTATTTCCTCTATTGTAATTGGTCTGTTTAGGTTGTCTATATCCTCCTGCCTCAATCTAGTCAGATCATAAGACTTAAGGAATTTATCTATGCCTTCACTATCTTCTATTTTATTGGAGTATAAGGATTCAAAATAATTTCTGATTATCTTCTGTATTTCTGAAGTGTCTGTTGTGATATTGCCTTTTTCATCCAATATGTTAGTAATTTGAGTTCTCTCTCTTCTTCTCTTCGTTAGCCTGGCTAAGGGCCTGTCGATTTTATGTATTTTTTCAAAGAACCAACTTTTGGTTTTGTCAATTTTTTCAATTGTTTCTTTTGTTTCAATTTCATTAATTTCAGCTCTGATTTTAATTATTTCTTGCCTTCTACTTCTTTTGCTGTTGTTTTGCTCTTCTTTTTCTAGGATTTTGAGATGAAGTAAGAGATCATTTATTTGTTGTTTTTTTCTTTTTTTTTGAGGAATGAATTCCAAGCGATGAATTTTCCTCTTAGAACTGCTTTCAATGTGTCCCATAGATTCCGGAATGTTGTGTCTGTGTTTTCATTTAACTCTAGGAAGTTTTTAATTTCCTCCTTGATGTCTTCTAAAACCCATTGATCATTCAGCATCCTATTGTTCATTCTCCAAGTGATGCTTGATGATTCCTTCCTTCTTTTATCATTGATTTTCAGTTTTATTCCATTATGATCAGATAAGATGCATGGTATTATCTCTACCCCTTTATATTGTCTAAGAGTTGCCCTGTGACATAATATGTGGTCTATTTTTGAGAAGGTTCCATGTGCTGCTGAGAAAAAGGTATAACTAATTGATGTTGGGTGGTATAGTCTATATATGTCAATTAAGTCTAGGTTGTTAATTGTGTTATTGAGTTCTATAGTTTCCTTATTTAACTTTTGTTTGTAAGATCTTTCCAGTGGTGAGAGAGGTGTGTTGAAGTCTCCCATGATTATTGTATGGTGATCTATTAGACTCTTGAACTTGAGAAGAGTTTGCTTGATGAACATAGCTGCACCATTATTTGGGGCATATATATTTATGATTGTTATGTCTTGTTGGTGTATGGTTCCCTTGAGCAGTATGAAGTGTCCTTCTTTATCCATTTTAATTAACTTTGGCTTGAAATCTATTTTATTAGTTATGAGTATGGACACTCCTGCTTGTTTCCGCAGTCCATATGAGTGGTATGATTTTTCCCAACCTTTCACCCTCAGTCTATGAATATCTTTTCCTATCAGATGCGTCTCCTGTAGGCAGCATATTGTTGGGTCTTGTTTTGTGATCCATTCTACTAGCCTGTGTCTCTTAATTGGTGAGTTTAAGCCATTAACATTTAGGGTTATATTTGAGATCTGGTTTGTTCTTCTAGCCATATTTGTTTATTGATGTTACTAAACCTGATTCGTTATTCTCTTTGACAACTTTCCCCCCTTTACTGTCCTACCTCCCATTGTTGGTTTTCAATGTTATTGTCCATTTCCTCTTCCTGTAATGTTTTGCAAAGGATTTTTTGAAGAGATGGTTTTCTAGCTGCGAATTCTTTTAACTTTTGTTTATCGTGGAAAGTTTTAATTTCATCTTCTATCCTGAAGCTTAATTTCGCAGGATACACGATTCTTGGTTGGAACCCATTTTTTTTCAGTGTTTGAAATCTGTTGCAGCTATTACCTCTTCTAAAGTTGAGTTGACCTGCATTGCTTGTGGTCCCTTCTTTCCTTGTCTTTTCATGGTGCTCACGTTTCTTTCTGCTTGGTGAAACTGTTGTGATTATGAGTTTTCCCCCTAATTATTTATATTGCTCTTGAATAGTTGAAAAATCTCCCTTGCAGGGCGGGTAGTGGCTGTGCTCCTTCTCTAGTTGGGGTGATCTCAATACAGCGCTGGCATTCCGCTAGGCCTGCTCTGCCGGTTGATCACAGGTCTGCCCACCCTGCGGGAGCGGGTGGCGGCTCTGCTCTGCCCCCCCTCCAATTGTGGCGATATGACTATCACCCCCTCAGGTCGTTGGGCCTGATCCTAATGCGGGCGGCTGCTCTGCTCTGCCCCGCTACTCCAAATGGAGTGGCATATCTACCATGCTGGCAGGCCTCTAGCCCTGTTCCGTTGGTGGGTCTAAGGTCTGCCTGACTCTGGCAGTAAGGGGAGTTGGGTGTCGAGAGTCCTTTGGTCCTTGTGGTCACGCCCACATAGAGATTTTGAAGTTTCCCAGTTGTTCGCCAGGTGTGCGGGGCTATCAGCAGAGCCCGGAGGGCATGGCCATGTACGGGGCCATGCGGGGACCCTTCTAGCTGAGTCGGGCCACCAGGAGCCACGTGAAGAGCGGGGTAGCTGTGTCTGCATTGTTAAGATCCCAGCGGGTGGTTTGGCTGTTCGCCGAGCGAGAGCAGGGCATACTGGGAGAGCCGATATGGCGGAGGCGTCTGCCGGTTTAAGCTGCCACTCCGCTCCGGGCCGCTGCCGCTTTCAGAAGCTGCTGGTGATTGCGAGATTGGACCTCTGCGCCCGCCGGAGGGGCCACCTGTAGAGCCGAGAAGCTGCAACCACGTGGTAGGGACCGGGTGGGTGATGCGGCTTCTCCCAGAGTGAGCACTAGGCCTCCCAGGGGAGCCCGGATGGCGGAGGCCGAATTCTGGTTCGGGCGGGGTGGGCCAAGTCGCTTCGGGTGTCCGCCGCTTGCAAAAACGGCTGCTGTTTACAGAAGATGATTTCTGCACCCTCCGCGGGGCCACCTGTCTAGCCGTGTGGCTGTGACTGCGTAGTTAGGGACCCGGTGGGTGATGCGGCTGCTCCCAGAGCGAGCCCTAGGCCTTCCAGGGGGAGCCCAGATGGCGGAGGCCGAATTCCGGTTCGGGTGGGGCGGGCCAAGCCGCTTCGGGTGACCGCCGCTTGCAAAAACGGCTGCTGTTTACAGAAGATGATTTCTGCACCCGCCGCGGGTCCATCTGTCTAGTTGGGTAGCTGTGGCCGCGTGGTTAGGGACCGGGTGCGTGATGCGGCTGCTCCCAGAACCTGCCCTAGGCCTTCAAGGGGGAGCCTGGATGGCGGAGGCTGAATTCCGGTTCGGGCGGAGGGGGCCAAGCCGCTTCGGGTGACCGCCGCTTGCAAAAAGGGCTGCTGTTTACAGAAAATGATTTCTACACCCGCCGCGGGTCCACCTGTCTAGTTGGGTAGCTGTGGCCGCGTGTTTAGGGACCGGGTGTGTAATGCGGCTGCTCCCAGAGCGAGCCCTAGGCCTTCCAGGGGGAGCCTGGATGGCAGAGGCCGAATTCCGGTTCGGGCGGGGCGGGCCAAGCCTCTTCGGGTGACCACCGCTTGCAAAAACGGCTGTTGTTTACAGAAGATGATTTCTGCACCCGCCGCGGGTCCACCTGTCTAGTTGGGTAGCTGTGGCCGCGTAGTTAGGGACCGGGTGCGTGATGCGGCTGCTCCCAGAGCCTGCCCTAGGCCTTCCAGGGGGAGCCCGGATGGCGGATGCCGAATTCCGGTTCGGGTGGGGCGGGCCAAGCCGCTTCGGGTGACCACCACTTGCAAAAACGGCTGTTGTTTACAGAAGATGATTTCTGCACCTGCCGCGGGTCCACCTGTCTAGTTGGGTAGCTGTGGCCTCGTGGTTAGGGACCAGGTGCGTGATACGGCTGCTCCCAGAGCGAGCCCTAGGTCTTCCAGGGGGAGCCTGGATGGCGGAGGCCGAATTCCGGTTCGGGCGGGGCGGGCCAAGCAGCTTCGGGTGACCGCCGCTTGCAAAAACGGCTGTTGTTTACAGAAGATGATTTCTGCACCCGCCGCGGGTCCACCTGTCTAGTTGGGTAGCTGTGGCCGCGTAGTTAGGGACCGGGTGCGTGATGCGGCTGCTCCCAGAGCCTGCCCTAGGCCTTCCAGGGGGAGCCCGGATGGCGGAGGCCGAATTCCGGTTTGGGCGGGGCGGGCCAAGCCGCTTCGGGTGACCACCGCTTGCAAAAACGGCTGTTGTTTACAGAAGATGATTTCTGCACCTGCTGCGGTCCACCTGTCTAGTTGGGTAGCTGTGGCCTCGTGGTTAGGGACCAGGTGCGTGATACGGCTGCTCCCAGAGCGAGCCCTAGGTCTTCCAGGGGGAGCCTGGATGGCGGAGGCCGAATTCCGGTTCGGGCGGGGCGGGCCAAGCAGCTTCGGGTGACCGCCGCTTGCAAAAACGGCTGCTGTTTACAGAAGATGATTTCTGCACCCGCCGCGGGTCTACCTGTCTAGTTGGGTAGCTGTGGCCGCGTAGTTAGGGACCGGGTGCATGATGCGGCTGCTCCCAGAGCGAGCCCTAGGCCTTCCAGGGGGAGCCCAGATGGCGGAGGCCGAATTCCGGTTCGGGCGGGGCGGGCCAAGCCGCTTCGGGTGACCGCCGCTTGCAAAAACGGCTGCTGTTTACAGAAGATGATTTCTGCACCCGCCGCGGGTCTACCTGTCTAGTTGGGTAGCTGTGGCCGCGTAGTTAGGGACCGGGTGCATGATGCGGCTGCTCCCAGAGCGAGCCCTAGGCCTTCCAGGGGGAGCCCGGATGGCGGAGGCCGAATTCCGGTTCGGGCGGGGCGGGCCAAGCCGCTTCGGGTGACCGCCGCTTGCAAAAACGGCTGCTGTTTACAGAAGATAATTTCTGCACCTGCTGCGGGTCCACCTGTCTAGTTGGGTAGCTGTGGCCTCGTGGTTAGGGACCAGGTGCGTGATACGGCTGCTCCCAGAGTGAGCCCTAGGTCTTCCAGGGGGAGCCTGGATGGCGGAGGCCGAATTCCGGTTCGGGCGGGGCGGGCCAAGCAGCTTCGGGTGACCGCCGCTTGCAAAAACGGCTGCTGTTTACAGAAGATGATTTCTGCACCCGCCGCGGGTCTACCTGTCTAGTTGGGTAGCTGTGGCCGCGTAGTTAGGGACCGGGTGCATGATGCGGCTGCTCCCAGAGCGAGCCCTAGGCCTTCCAGGGGGAGCCCAGATGGCGGAGGCCGAATTCCGGTTCGGGCGGGGCGGGCCAAGCCGCTTCGGGTGACCACCGCTTGCAAAAACGGCTGTTGTTTACAGAAGATGATTTCTGCACCTGCTGCGGGTCCACCTGTCTAGTTGGGTAGCTGTGGCCTCGTGGTTAGGGACCAGGTGCGTGATACGGCTGCTCCCAGAGCGAGCCCTAGGTCTTCCAGGGGGAGCCTGGATGGCGGAGGCCGAATTCCGGTTCGGGCGGGGCGGGCCAAGCAGCTTCGGGTGACCGCCGCTTGCAAAAACGGCTGCTGTTTACAGAAGATGATTTCTGCACCCGCCGCGGGTCTACCTGTCTAGTTGGGTAGCTGTGGCCGCGTAGTTAGGGACCGGGTGTGTAATGCGGCTGCTCCCAGAGCGAGCCCTAGGTCTTCCAGGGGGAGCCTGGATGGCGGAGGCCGAATTCCGGTTCGGGCGGGGCGGGACAAGCAGCTTCGGGTGACCGCCGCTTGCAAAAACGGCTGCTGTTTACAGAAGATGATTTCTGCACCCGCCGCGGGTCTACCTGTCTAGTTGGGTAGCTGTGGCCGCGTAGTTAGGGACCGGGTGCATGATGCGGCTGCTCCCAGAGCGAGCCCTAGGCCTTCCAGGGGGAGCCCGGATGGCGGAGGCCGAATTCCGGTTCGGGCGGGGCGGGCCAAGCCGCTTCGGGTGACCGCCGCTTGCAAAAACGGCTGCTGTTTACAGAAGATAATTTCTGCACCCGCCGCGGGTTCACCTGTCTAGTTGGGTAGCTGTGGCCACGTGGTTAGGAACCAGGCAGGTGATGCGGCTCCTCCCAGAGCGAGAGATAAACCTCCCGGTGGGGCCGCTTGCGGGAGCGGCTGGTGTCTGTAGGACTAGATTTCTGTGCCCTCGTGGCCGTCCAAGATCCACTTCTCTGGGACAAACTGTCACTTTCAATAAACCTACCAGTTCACGGCAGCTCTCTTCTTCAGGGAATTATGCTAGAAGTTCCTCCGTAGGTAGGCTGCGGCTGTTCCGATGGGTCTTTCTTATCAGGTTAAAGTGGAGATGTTAGAATCGCTGCCTCCTCGCCGGCCGCCATGTTGGATCCCCCTATTGATTGAATTTTTGAATATTGAACCAGCCTTGCATTCTGGGATTTATCTCAATTGACTGTAATGTTATCCTTATTCTATATGGCTGAGTTCAGTTTGTTAATATTGTTCCCTGCTTCCTTTTGTGTATTCTATTTTCGCTGTTCTCTAGAGATAATCTATTTCTTGAAGAATTCTCAGCTGTATTTTCAGTCAATGCATGTTAGTGGACTAGTGGGAAACAGAGAAGGGATTTCTGAAGTTTCCAGGAAGCCCTGCCTTAGGTACTGTAAACTCAGTCACAGAAATATGGCCTTCACAGTGACCCAATTTCTAGCAATATGGCTGAGCCTAGATCTTATTCCTCCCGACGTTAGATATTTCGATCTGTTTCTTTCCATAGCTGCAAAGGTTTTCCGTTGAGTGTCCTAAAGTAACAGTTTCTGTTGCTATTGCCCCTGAAGATTACAGCTTTTGTTTTATGCAAAAAATCAGGAAATGGGTCTGGGAGGAGTTTTGGCTGCTGTTGCTGTTCTTTGTTCCTCCACCTATCCAAGAAATGATACCGTTAAAGAAACTTTCTCAGAATACTTTCCTATCTTCCTGGGAGCATTTGGTGGAATCCATGGAGAAAGAGAAAAAAAACAAACATCTTATGTCTATAGCCCTCTGGGTCTTTATGCTCTTAAACCAGTGTATACTAAGTCTTTAGCAATCCATTAACTATTTTTCATTTGAGTTTTTTTTTTATAAATAAACTCTTATGTATCTAGTGGGTTCTCCCATAGTTAAAAAAAATGCCTGGATTATTTTGGTTGCTTATCTCTTCCCAGACTTCGGTTAGTTGTTTGCCTTATAATAATAATCCCTAATAAAGTCAAGGAAAGTCATTAATTTGCATTTTCTTCTGCTCTTTTTGGTTATTATAATGATGAAAACAAGATGCTTTCTAGCTATTTCGATAGATACTCAAGTTGAAATTTGAAGTCTATACACTTACTTTTCAAAAATATATAGTAATTTCTAATTTAGTTAAATATGTAGTTATTCTATTCAAAACAATCCCTTTCCTAGTATATTTCCAAGCAAATTAATGCACAGTTCACAAAAATTTTTGTGTAAAAATTAATAATAACTCAAACAAATATTATGTCTTCAGCAGAAGGACAGAAGACAAATAACGCTTTATCATGCAGTGGAATAATTCAGTTACTTTAGAAACACAAATACTGGAACATTAATAACATTGACAAATATAGAAAAAATTTTCTGGGTGAAAGAAGCCAGATACAATATATATACTGTATGTTTCCTTTAAATAAAGTTCAAAAATTAGCAAAACAGCTATAATGTTCAAGTAATAATGGTGGTCTTTTTTTTTTTTTGGAGCTCAGGGGTGATATCAGTTGAAGCATGAAGAATTTTCTAAAGTGATGGAAATGTTTTGTATCCTGATTTTTTGTAGT
>NW_027523360.1:0-50429 GCF_052094955.1 Ictidomys tridecemlineatus
TGGCAGTAACCGGTTTCATTTTGAGGTTTCACTCTGTTTTCTCCTATAGGGATACATGTATTTGGAACTCTAAATCAAACACGGTTTGTGCTAGCTCTTTGAAACTTGACACCATAAAGCAGTTTCAAGTTCTATCTCGATGGTTTGTTTGCTGTTGATGTAGCCCTAAGCAGAGACTGGCGAGAATCACTTTCATGGAAAAGGCCTGCCAAGCTTCCAAAAAACTACGAGTTGCCTGAAATCTCAGCACACACTTTTTCACCCAATCTTGATGAAACTTTCAGGTAATAATCAGTACACCAATCCCACTTGGCTCGCCAAATTTCGTTCTTCTACTTGAAACCGTTCGTTGGCAGTAACCGGTTTTATTTTGAGGTTTCACTCTGTTTTCTCCTATAGGGATACATGTATTTGGAACTCTAAATCAAACACGGTTTGTGCTAGCTCTTTGAAACTTGACACCATAAAGCAGTTTCAAGTTCTATCTCTATGGTTTGTTTGCTGTTGATGTAGCCCTAAGCAGAGACTGGCGAGAATCACTTTCATGGAAAGGGCCTGCCAAGCTTCCAAAAAACTACGAGTTGCCTGAAATCTCAGCACACACTTTTTCACCCAATCTTGATGAAACTTTCAGGTAATGATCAGTACACCAATCCCACTTGGCTCGCCAAATTTCGTTCTTCTAGGTGAAACCGTTCGTTGGCAGTAACCGGTTTCATTTTGAGTTTTCACTCTGTTTTCTCCTATAGGGATACATGTATTTGGAACTCTAAATCAAACACGGTTTGTGCTAGCTCTTTGAAACTTGACACCATAAAGCAGTTTCAAGTTCTATCTCTATGGTTTGTTTGCTGTTGATGTAGCCCTAAGCAGAAACTGGCGAGAATCACTTTCATGGAAAGGGCCTGCCAAGCTTCCAAAAAACTATGAGTTGTCTGAAATCTCAGCACACACTTTTTCACCCAATCTTGATGAAACTTTCAGGTAATGATCAGTACACCAATCCCACTTGGCTCGCCAAATTTCGTTCTTCTAGGTGAAACCGTTCGTTGGCAGTAACCGGTTTCATTTTGAGGTTTCACTCTTTTTTCTCCTATAGGGATACATGTATTTGGAACTCTAAATCAAACACGGTTTGTGCTAGCTCTTTGAAACTTGACACCATAAAGCAGTTTCAAGTTCTATCTCTATGGTTTGTTTGCTGTTGATGTAGCCCTAAGCAGAGACTGGCGAGAATCACTTTCATGGAAAGGGCCTGCCAAGCTTCCAAAAAACTACGAGTTGCCTGAAATCTCAACACACACTTTTTCACCCAATCTTGATGAAACTTTCCGGTAATGATCAGTACACCAATCCCACTTGGCTCGCCAAATTTCGTTCTTCTAGGTGAAACCGTTCGTTGGCAGTAACCGGTTTCATTTTCAGGTTTCACTCTGTTTTCTCCTATAGGGATACATGTATTTGGAACTCTAAATCAAACACGGTTTGTGCTAGCTCTTTGAAACTTGACACCATAAAGCAATTTCAAGTTCTATCTCTATGGTTTGTTTGCTGTTGATGTAGCCCTAAGCAGAGACTGGCGAGAATCACTTTCATGGAAAGGGCCTGCCAAGCTTCCAAAAAACTACGAGTTGCCTGAAATCTCAGCACACACTTTTTCACCCAATCTTGATGAAACTTTCAGGTAATGATCAGTACACCAATCCCACTTGGCTCGCCAAATTTCGTTCTTCTAGGTGAAACCGTTCGTTGGCAGTAACCGGTTTCATTTTGAGGTTTCACTCTGTTTTCTCCTACAGGGATACATGTATTTGGAACTCTAAATCAAACACGGTTTGTGCTAGCTCTTTGAAACTTGACACAATAAAGCAGTTTCAAGTTCTATCTCTATGGTTTGTTTGCTGTTGATGTAGCCCTAAGCAGAGACTGGCGAGAATCACTTTCATGGAAAGGGCCTGCCAAGCTTCCAAAAAACTACGAGTTGCCTGAAATCTCAGCACACACTTTTTCACCCAATCTTGATGAAACTTTCAGGTAATGATCAGTACACCAATCCCACTTTGCTCGCCAAATTTCATTCTTCTAGGTGAAACCGTTCGTTGGCAGTAACCGGTTTCATTTTGAGGTTTCACTCTGTTTTCTCCTATAGGGATACATGTATTTGGAACTCTAAATCAAACACGGTTTTTGCTAGCTCTTTGAAACTTGACACCATAAAGCAGTTTCAAGTTCTATCTCTATGGTTTGTTTGCTGTTGATGTAGCCCTAAGCAGAGACTGGCGAGAATCACTTTCATGAAAAGGGCCTGCCAAGCTTCCAAAAAACTACGAGTTGCCTGAAATCTCAGCACACACTTTTTCACCCAATCTTGATGAAACTTTCAGGTAATGATCAGTACACCAATCCCACTTGGCTCGCCAAATTTCGTTCTTCTAGGTGAAACCGTTCGTTGGCAGTAACCGGTTTCATTTTGAGGTTTCACTCTGTTTTCTCCTATAGGGATACATGTATTTGGAACTCTAAATCAAACACGGTTTTTGCTAGCTCTTTGAAACTTGACACCATAAAGCAGTTTCAAGTTCTATCTCTATGGTTTGTTTGCTGTTGATGTAGCCCAAAGCAGAGACTGGCGAGAATCACTTTCATGAAAAGGGCCTGCCAAGTTTCCAAAAAACTACGAGTTGCCTGAAATCTCAGCACACACTTTTTCACCCAATCTTGATGAAACTTTCAGGTAATGATCAGTACACCAATCCCACTTGGCTCGCCAAATTTCGTTCTTCTAGGTGAAACCGTTCGTTGGCAGTAACCGGTTTCATTTTGAGGTTTCACTCTGTTTTCTCCTATAGGGATACATGTATTTGGAACTCTAAATCAAACACGGTTTGTGCTAGCTCTTTGAAACTTGACATCATAAAGCAATTTCAAGTTCTATCTCTATGGTTTGTTTGCTGTTGATGTAGCCCTAAGCAGAGACTGGCGAGAATCACTTTCATGGAAAGGGCGTGCCAAGCTTCCAAAATCTACGAGTTGCCTGAAATCTCAGCACACACGTTTTCACCCAATCTTGATGAAACTTTCAGGTAATGATCAGTACACCAATCCCACTTTGCTCGCCAAATTTCATTCTTCTAGGTGAAACCGTTCGTTGGCAGTAACCGGTTTCATTTTGAGGTTTCACTCTGTTTTCTCCTATAGGGATACATGTATTTGGAACTCTAAATCAAACACGGTTTTTGCTAGCTCTTTGAAACTTGACACCATAAAGCAGTTTCAAGTTCTATCTCTATGGTTTGTTTGCTGTTGATGTAGCCCAAAGCAGAGACTGGCGAGAATCACTTTCATGAAAAGGGCCTGCCAAGCTTCCAAAAAACTACGAGTTGCCTGAAATCTCAGCACACACTTTTTCACCCAATCTTGATGAAACTTTCAGGTAATGATCAGTACACCAATCCCACTTGGCTCGCCAAATTTCGTTCTTCTAGGTGAAACCGTTCGTTGGCAGTAACCGGTTTCATTTTGAGGTTTCACTCTGTTTTCTCCTATAGGGATACATGTATTTGGAACTCTAAATCAAACACGGTTTGTGCTAGCTCTTTGAAACTAGACACCATAAAGCAGTTTCAAGTTCTATCTCGATGGTTTGTTTGCTGTTGATGTAGCCCTAAGCAGAGACTGGCGAGAATCACTTTCATGGAAAAGGCCTGCCAAGCTTCCAAAAAACTACGAGTTGCCTGAAATCTCAGCACACACTTTTTCACCCAATCTTGATGAAACTTTCAGGTAATAATCAGTACACCAATCCCACTTGGCTCGCCAAATTTCGTTCTTCTACTTGAAACCGTTCGTTGGCAGTAACCGGTTTTATTTTGAGGTTTCACTCTGTTTTCTCCTATAGGGATACATGTATTTGGAACTCTAAATCAAACACGGTTTGTGCTAGCTCTTTGAAACTTGACACCATAAAGCAGTTTCAAGTTCTATCTCTATGGTTTGTTTGCTGTTGATGTAGCCCTAAGCAGAGACTGGCGAGAATCACTTTCATGGAAAGGGCCTGCCAAGCTTCCAAAAAACTACGAGTTGCCTGAAATCTCAGCACACACTTTTTCACCCAATCTTGATGAAACTTTCAGGTAATGATCAGTACACCAATCCCACTTGGCTCGCCAAATTTCGTTCTTCTAGGTGAAACCGTTCGTTGGCAGTAACCGGTTTCATTTTGAGTTTTCACTCTGTTTTCTCCTATAGGGATACATGTATTTGGAACTCTAAATCAAACACGGTTTGTGCTAGCTCTTTGAAACTTGACACCATAAAGCAGTTTCAAGTTCTATCTCTATGGTTTGTTTGCTGTTGATGTAGCCCTAAGCAGAAACTGGCGAGAATCACTTTCATGGAAAGGGCCTGCCAAGCTTCCAAAAAACTATGAGTTGTCTGAAATCTCAGCACACACTTTTTCACCCAATCTTGATGAAACTTTCAGGTAATGATCAGTACACCAATCCCACTTGGCTCGCCAAATTTCGTTCTTCTAGGTGAAACCGTTCGTTGGCAGTAACCGGTTTCATTTTGAGGTTTCACTCTTTTTTCTCCTATAGGGATACATGTATTTGGAACTCTAAATCAAACACGGTTTGTGCTAGCTCTTTGAAACTTGACACCATAAAGCAGTTTCAAGTTCTATCTCTATGGTTTGTTTGCTGTTGATGTAGCCCTAAGCAGAGACTGGCGAGAATCACTTTCATGGAAAGGGCCTGCCAAGCTTCCAAAAAACTACGAGTTGCCTGAAATCTCAACACACACTTTTTCACCCAATCTTGATGAAACTTTCCGGTAATGATCAGTACACCAATCCCACTTGGCTCGCCAAATTTCGTTCTTCTAGGTGAAACCGTTCGTTGGCAGTAACCGGTTTCATTTTCAGGTTTCACTCTGTTTTCTCCTATAGGGATACATGTATTTGGAACTCTAAATCAAACACGGTTTGTGCTAGCTCTTTGAAACTTGACACCATAAAGCAATTTCAAGTTCTATCTCTATGGTTTGTTTGCTGTTGATGTAGCCCTAAGCAGAGACTGGCGAGAATCACTTTCATGGAAAGGGCCTGCCAAGCTTCCAAAAAACTACGAGTTGCCTGAAATCTCAGCACACACTTTTTCACCCAATCTTGATGAAACTTTCAGGTAATGATCAGTACACCAATCCCACTTGGCTCGCCAAATTTCGTTCTTCTAGGTGAAACCGTTCGTTGGCAGTAACCGGTTTCATTTTGAGGTTTCACTCTGTTTTCTCCTACAGGGATACATGTATTTGGAACTCTAAATCAAACACGGTTTGTGCTAGCTCTTTGAAACTTGACACAATAAAGCAGTTTCAAGTTCTATCTCTATGGTTTGTTTGCTGTTGATGTAGCCCTAAGCAGAGACTGGCGAGAATCACTTTCATGGAAAGGGCCTGCCAAGCTTCCAAAAAACTACGAGTTGCCTGAAATCTCAGCACACACTTTTTCACCCAATCTTGATGAAACTTTCAGGTAATGATCAGTACACCAATCCCACTTTGCTCGCCAAATTTCATTCTTCTAGGTGAAACCGTTCGTTGGCAGTAACCGGTTTCATTTTGAGGTTTCACTCTGTTTTCTCCTATAGGGATACATGTATTTGGAACTCTAAATCAAACACGGTTTTTGCTAGCTCTTTGAAACTTGACACCATAAAGCAGTTTCAAGTTCTATCTCTATGGTTTGTTTGCTGTTGATGTAGCCCTAAGCAGAGACTGGCGAGAATCACTTTCATGAAAAGGGCCTGCCAAGCTTCCAAAAAACTACGAGTTGCCTGAAATCTCAGCACACACTTTTTCACCCAATCTTGATGAAACTTTCAGGTAATGATCAGTACACCAATCCCACTTGGCTCGCCAAATTTCGTTCTTCTAGGTGAAACCGTTCGTTGGCAGTAACCGGTTTCATTTTGAGGTTTCACTCTGTTTTCTCCTATAGGGATACATGTATTTGGAACTCTAAATCAAACACGGTTTTTGCTAGCTCTTTGAAACTTGACACCATAAAGCAGTTTCAAGTTCTATCTCTATGGTTTGTTTGCTGTTGATGTAGCCCAAAGCAGAGACTGGCGAGAATCACTTTCATGAAAAGGGCCTGCCAAGTTTCCAAAAAACTACGAGTTGCCTGAAATCTCAGCACACACTTTTTCACCCAATCTTGATGAAACTTTCAGGTAATGATCAGTACACCAATCCCACTTGGCTCGCCAAATTTCGTTCTTCTAGGTGAAACCGTTCGTTGGCAGTAACCGGTTTCATTTTGAGGTTTCACTCTGTTTTCTCCTATAGGGATACATGTATTTGGAACTCTAAATCAAACACGGTTTGTGCTAGCTCTTTGAAACTTGACACCATAAAGCAGTTTCAAGTTCTATCTCTATGGTTTGTGTGCTGTTGATATAGCCCTAAGCAGAGACTGGCGAGAATCGCTTTCATGGAAAGGGCCTGCCAAGCTTCCAAAAAACTACGAGTTGCCTGAAATCTCAGCACATACTTTTTCACCCAATCTTGATGAAACTTTCAGGTAATGATCATTACACCAATCCCACTTGGCTCGCCAAATTTCGTTCTTCTAGGTGAAACCGTTCGTTGGCAGTAACCGGTTTCATTTTGAGGTTTCACTCTGTTTTCTCCTAGAGGGATACATGTATTTGGAACTCTAAATCAAACACGGTTTGTGCTAGCTCTTTGAAACTTGACACCGTAAAGCAGTTTCAAGTCTCTCTCTATGGTTTGTTTGCTGTTGATGTAGCCCTAAGCAGAGACTGGCGAGAATCACTTTCATGGAAAGGGCCTGCCAAGCTTCCAAAAAACTACGAGTTGCCTGAAATCTCAGCACACACTTTTTCACCCAATCTTGATGAAACTTTCAGGTAATGATCAGTACACCAATCCCACTTGGCTCGCCAAATCTCGTTCTTCTAGGTGAAACCGTTCGTTGGCAGTAACCGGTTTCATTTTGAGGTTTCACTCTGTTTTCTCCTATAGGGATACATGTATTTGGAACTCTAAATCAAACACGGTTTGTGCTAGCTCTTTGAAACTTGACACCATAAAGCAGGTTCAAGTTCTATCTCTATGGTTTGTTTGCTGTTGATGTAGCCCTAAGCAGAGATTGGCGAGAATCACTTTCATGGAAAGGGCCTGCCAAGCTTCCAAAAAACTACGAGTTGCCTGAAATCTCAGCACACACTTTTTCACCCAATCTTGATGAAACTTTCAGGTAATGATCAGTACACCAATCCCACTTGGCTCGCCAAATTTCGTTCTTCTAGGTGGAACTGTTCGTTGGCAGTAACCGGTTTCATTTTGAGGTTTCACTCTGTTTTCGCCTATAGGGATACATGTATTTGGAACTCTAAATCAAACACGGTTTGTGCTAGCACTTTGAAACTTGACACCATAAAGCAGTTTCAAGTTCTATCTCTATGGTTTGTTTGCTGTTGATGTAGCCCTAAGCAGAGACTGGCGAGAATCACTTTCATGGAAAGGGCCTGCCAAGCTTCCAAAGAACTACGAGTTGCCTGAAATCTCAGCACACACTTTTTCACCTAATCTTGATGAAACTTTCAGGAAATGATCAGTACACCAATCCCACTTGGCTCGCCAAATTTCGTTCTTCTAGGTGAAACCGTTCGTTGGCAGTAACTGGTTTCATTTTGAGGTTTCACTCTGTTTTGTCCTATAGGTATACATGTATTTGGAACTCTAAATCAAACACGGTTTGTGCTAGCTCTTTCAAACTTGACACCATAAATCAGTTTCAAGTTCTATCTCTATGGTTTGTTTGCTGTTGATGTAGCCCTAAGCAGAGACTGGCGAGAATCACTTTCATGGAAAGGGCCTGAAAAGCTTCCAAAAAACTACGAGTTGCATGAAATCTCAGCACACACTTTTTCTCCCAATCTTGATGAAACTTTCAGGTAATGATCAGTACACCAATCCCACTTGGCTCGCCAAATTTCGTTCTTTTAGGTGAAACCGTTCGTTGGCATTAACCGGTTTTATTTTGAGGTTTCACTCTATTTTCTCCTATAGGAATACATTTATTTGGAACTCTAAATCAAACACGGTTTGTGCTAGCTCTTTGAAACTTGACACAATAAAGCAGTTTCAAGTTCTATCTCTATGGTTTGTTTGCTGTTGATGTAGCCCTAAGCAGAGACTGGCGAGAATCACTTTCATGGAAAAGGCCTGCCAAGCTTCCAAAAAACTACGAGTTGCCTGAAATCTCAGCACACACTTTTTCACCCAATCTTGATGAAACTTTCAGGTAATAATCAGTACACCAATCCCACTTGGCTCGCCAAATTTCGTTCTTCTACTTGAAACCGTTCGTTGGCAGTAACCGGTTTCATTTTGAGGTTTCACTCTGTTTTCTCCTATAGGGATACATGTATTTGGAACTCTAAATCAAACACGATTTGTGCTAGCTCTTTGAAACTTGACACCATAAAGCAGTTTCAAGTTCTATCTCTATGGTTTGTTTGCTGTTGATGTAGCCCTAAGCAGAGACTGGCGAGAATCACTTTCATGGAAAGGGCCTGCCAAGCTTCCAAAAAACTACGAGTTGCCTGAAATCTCAGCACACACTTTTTCACCCAATCTTGATGAAACTTTCAGGTAATGATCAGTACACCAATCCCACTTGGCTCGCCAAATTTCGTTCTTCTAGGTGAAACCGTTCGTTGGCAGTAACCGGTTTCATTTTGAGTTTTCACTCTGTTTTCTCCTATAGGGATACATGTATTTGGAACTCTAAATCAAACACGGTTTGTGCTAGCTCTTTGAAACTTGACACCATAAAGCAGTTTCAAGTTCTATCTCTATGGTTTGTTTGCTGTTGATGTAGCCCTAAGCAGAAACTGGCGAGAATCACTTTCATGGAAAGGGCCTGCCAAGCTTCCAAAAAACTATGAGTTGTCTGAAATCTCAGCACACACTTTTTCACCCAATCTTGATGAAACTTTCAGGTAATGATCAGTACACCAATCCCACTTGGCTCGCCAAATTTCGTTCTTCTAGGTGAAACCGTTCGTTGGCAGTAACCGGTTTCATTTTGAGGTTTCACTCTTTTTTCTCCTATAGGGATACATGTATTTGGAACTCTAAATCAAACACGGTTTGTGCTAGCTCTTTGAAACTTGACACCATAAAGCAATTTCAAGTTCTATCTCTATGGTTTGTTTGCTGTTGATGTAGCCCTAAGCAGAGACTGGCGAGAATCACTTTCATGGAAAGGGCCTGCCAAGCTTCCAAAAAACTACGAGTTGCCTGAAATCTCAGCACACACTTTTTCACCCAATCTTGATGAAACTTTCAGGTAATGATCAGTACACCAATCCCACTTGGCTCGCCAAATTTCGTTCTTCTAGGTGAAACCGTTCGTTGGCAGTAACCGGTTTCATTTTGAGGTTTCACTCTGTTTTCTCCTACAGGGATACATGTATTTGGAACTCTAAATCAAACACGGTTTGTGCTAGCTCTTTGAAACTTGACACAATAAAGCAGTTTCAAGTTCTATCTCTATGGTTTGTTTGCTGTTGATGTAGCCCTAAGCAGAGACTGGCGAGAATCACTTTCATGGAAAGGGCCTGCCAAGCTTCCAAAAAACTACGAGTTGCCTGAAATCTCAGCACACACTTTTTCACCCAATCTTGATGAAACTTTCAGGTAATGATCAGTACACCAATCCCACTTTGCTCGCCAAATTTCATTCTTCTAGGTGAAACCGTTCGTTGGCAGTAACCGGTTTCATTTTGAGGTTTCACTCTGTTTTCTCCTATAGGGATACATGTATTTGGAACTCTAAATCAAACACGGTTTTTGCTAGCTCTTTGAAACTTGACACCATAAAGCAGTTTCAAGTTCTATCTCTATGGTTTGTTTGCTGTTGATGTAGCCCTAAGCAGAGACTGGCGAGAATCACTTTCATGAAAAGGGCCTGCCAAGCTTCCAAAAAACTACGAGTTGCCTGAAATCTCAGCACACACTTTTTCACCCAATCTTGATGAAACTTTCAGGTAATGATCAGTACACCAATCCCACTTGGCTCGCCAAATTTCGTTCTTCTAGGTGAAACCGTTCGTTGGCAGTAACCGGTTTCATTTTGAGGTTTCACTCTGTTTTCTCCTATAGGGATACATGTATTTGGAACTCTAAATCAAACACGGTTTGTGCTAGCTCTTTGAAACTTGACACCATAAAGCAGTTTCAAGTTCTATCTCGATGGTTTGTTTGCTGTTGATGTAGCCCTAAGCAGAGACTGCCGAGAATCACTTTCATGGAAAGGGCCTGCCAAGCTTCCAAAAAAACTACGAGTTGCCTGAAATCTCAGCACACACTTTTTCACCCAATCTTGATGAAACTTTCAGGTAATGATCAGTACACCAATCCCACTTGGCTCGCCAAATTTCGTTCTTCTAGGTGAAACCGTTCGTTGGCAGTAACCGGTTTCATTTTGAGGTTTCACTCTGTTTTCTCCTATAGAGATACATGTATTTGGAACTCTAAATCAAACACGGTTTGTGCTAGCTCTTTGAAACTTGACACAATAAAGCAGTTTCACGTTCTATCTCTATGGTTTGTTTGCTGTTGATGTAGCCCTAAGCAGAGACTGGCGAGAATCACTTTCATGGAAAGGGCCTGCCAAGCTTCCAAAAAACTACGAGTTGCCTGAAATCTCAGCACACACGTTTTCACCCAATCTTGATGAAACTTTCAGGTAATGATCAGTACACCAATCCCACTTTGCTCGCCAAATTTCATTCTTCTAGGTGAAACCGTTCGTTGGCAGTAACCGGTTTCATTTTGAGGTTTCACTCTGTTTTCTCCTATAGGGATACATGTATTTGGAACTCTAAATCAAACACGGTTTTTGCTAGCTCTTTGAAACTTGACACCATAAAGCAGTTTCAAGTTCTATCTCTGTGGTTTGTTTGCTGTTGATGTAGCCCAAAGCAGAGACTGGCGAGAATCACTTTCATGAAAAGGGCCTGCCAAGCTTCCAAAAAACTACGAGTTGCCTAAAATCTCAGCACACACTTTTTCACCCAATCTTGATGAAACTTTCAGGTAATGATCAGTACACAAATCCCACTTGGCTCGCCAAATTTCGTTCTTCTAGGTGAAACCGTTCGTTGGCAGTAACCGGTTTCATTTTGAGGATTCACTCTGTTTTCTCCTAGAAGGATACATGTATTTGGAACTCTAAATAAAACACGGTTTGTGCTAGCTCTTTGAAACTTGACACCATAAAGCAGTTTCAAGTTCTATCTCTATGGTTTGTTTGCTGTTGATGTAGCCCTAAGCAGAGACTGGCGAGAATCACTTTTATGGAAAGGGACTGCCAAGCTTCCAAAAAACTACGAGTTGCCTGAAATCTCAGCACACACTTTTTCACCCAATCTTGATGAAACTTTCAGGTAATGATCAGTACACCCATCCCACTTGGCTCGCCAAATTTCGTTCTTCTAGGTGAAACCGTTCGTTGGCAGTAACCGGTTTCATTTTGAGGTTTCACTCTGTTTTCTCCTATAGGGATACATGTATTTGGAACTCTAAATCAAACACGGTTTGTGCTAGCTCTTTGAAACTTGACACCATAAAGCAGTTTCAAGTTCTATCTCGATGGTTTGTTTGCTGTTGATGTAGCCCTAAGCAGAGACTGCCGAGAATCACTTTCATGGAAAGGGCCTGCCAAGCTTCCAAAAAACTACGAGTTGCCTGAAATCTCAGCACACACTTTTTCACCCAATCTCGATGAAACTTTCAGCTAATGATCAGTACACCAATCCCACTTGGCTCGCCAAATTTCGTTCTTCTAGGTGAAACCGTTCCTTGGCAGTAACCGGTTTCATTTTGAGGTTTCACTCTGTTTTCTCCTATAGGGATACATGTATTTGGAACTCTAAATCAAACACGGTTTGTGCTAGCTCTTTGAAACTTGACACAATAAAGCAGTTTCAAGTTCTATCTCTATGGTTTGTTTGCTGTTGATGTAGCCCTAAGCAGAGACTGGCAAGAATCACTTTCATGGAAAGGGCCTGCCAAGCTTCCAAAAAACTACGAGTTGCCTGAAATCTCAGCACATACTTTTTCACCCAATCTTGATGAAACTTTCAGGTAATGATCATTACACCAATCCCACTTGGCTCGCCAAATTTCGTTCTTCTAGGTGAAACCGTTCGTTGGCAGTAACCGGTTTCATTTTGAGGTTTCACTCTGTTTTCTCCTAGAGGGATACATGTATTTGGAACTCTAAATCAAACACGGTTTGTGCTAGCTCTTTGAAACTTGACACCGTAAAGCAGTTTCAAGTTCTATCTCTATGGTTTGTTTGCTGTTGATGTAGCCCTAAGCAGAGACTGGCGAGAATCACTTTCATGGAAAGGGCCTGCCAAGCTTCCAAAAAACTACGAGTTGCCTGAAATCTCAGCACACACTTTTTCACCCAATCTTGATGAAACTTTCAGGTAATGATCAGTACACCAATCCCACTTGGCTCGCCAAATTTTGTTCTGCTACGTGAAACCGTTCGTTGGCAGTAACCGGTTTCATTTTGAGGTTTCACTCTGTTTTCTTTTATAGGGATACATGTATTTGGAACTCTAAATCAAACACGGTTTGTGCTAGCTCTTTGAAACTTGACACCATAAAGCAGTTTCAAGTTCTATCTCTATGGTTTGTTTGCTGTTGATGTAGCCCTCAGCAGAGACTGGCGAGAATCACTTTCATGGAAAGGGCCTGCCAAGCTTCCAAAAAACTACGAGTTGCCTGAAATCTCAGCACACACTTTTTCACCCAATCTTGATGAAACTTTCAGGTAATGATCAGTACACCAATCCCACTTGGCTCGCCAAATTTCGTTCTTCTAGGTGAAACCGTTCGTTGGCAGTAACCGGTTTCATTTTGAGGTTTCACTCTGTTTTCTCCTAGAGGGATACATGTATTTGGAACTCTAAATCAAACACGGTTTGTGCTAGCTCTTTGAAACTTGACACCATAAAGCAGTTTCAAGTTCTATCTCTATGGTTTGTTTGCTGTTGATGTAGCCCTAAGCAGAGACTGGAGAGAATCACTTTCATGGAAAGGCCTGCCAAGCTTCCAAAAAACTACGAGTTGCCTGAAATCTCAGCACACACTTTTTCACCCAACCTCGATGAAACTTTCAGGTATTGATTAGTACACCAATCCCACTTGGCTCGCCAAATTTCGTTCTTCTAGGTGAAACCGTTCGTTGGCAGTAACCGGTTTCATTTTGTGGTTTCACTCTGTTTTCTCCTATAGGGATACATTTATTTGGAACTCTAAATCAAACACGGTTTGTGCTAGCTCTTTGAAACTTGACACCATAAAGCAGTTTCAAGTTCTATCTCTATGGTTTGTTTGCTGTTGATGTAGCCCTAAGCAGAGACTGGCGAGAATCACTTTCATGGAAAGGGCCTGCCAAGCTTCCAAAAAACTACGAGTTGACTGAAATATCAGCACACACTTTTTCACCCAACCTTGATGAAACTTTCAGGTAATGATCAGTACACCAATCCCACTTGGCTCGCCAAATTTCGTTCTGCTAGGTGAAACCGTTCGTTGGCAGTAACCGGTTTCATTTTGAGGTTTCACTCTGTTTTCTCCTATAGGGATACATGTATTTGGAACTCTAAATCAAACACGGTTTGTGCTAGCTCTTTGAAACTTGACACCATAAAGCAGTTTCAAGTTCTATCTCTATGGTTTGTTTGCTGTTGATATAGCCCTAAGCAGAGACTGGCGAGAATCACTTTCATGGAAAGGGCCTGCCAAGCTTCCAAAAAACTACGAGTTGCCTGAAATCTCAGCACACACTTTTTCACCCAATCTTGATGAAACTTTCAGGTAATGATCATTACACCAATCCCACTTGGCTCGCCAAATTTCGTTCTTCTAGGTGAAACCGTTCGTTGGCAGTAACCGGGTTCATTTTGAGGTTTCACTCTGTTTTCTCCTAGAGGGATACATGTATTTGGAACTCTAAATCAAACACGGTTTGTGCTAGCTCTTTGAAACTTGACACCATAAAGCAGTTTCAAGTTCTATCTCTATGGTTTGTTTGCTGTTGATGTAGCCCTAAGCAGAGACTGGCGAGAATCACTTTCATGGAAAGGCCTGCCAAGCTTCCAAAAAACTACGAGTTGCCTGAAATCTCAGCACACACTTTTTCACCCAACCTTGATGAAACTTTCAGGTATTGATTAGTACACGAATCCCACTTGGCTCGCCAAATTTCGTTCTTCTAGGTGAAACCGTTCGTTGGCAGTAACCGGTTTCATTTTGTGGTTTCACTCTGTTTTCTCCTATAGGGATACATGTATTTGGAACTCTAAATCAAACACGGTTTGTGCTAGCTCTTTGAAACTTGACACCATAAAGCAGTTTCAAGTTCTATCTCTATGGTTTGTTTGCTGTTGATGTAGCCCTAAGCAGAGACTGGCGAGAATCACTTTCATGGAAAGGGTCTGCCAAGCTTCCAAAAAACTACGAGTTGACTGAAATCTCAGCACACACTTTTTCACCCAACCTTGATGAAACTTTCAGGTAATGATCAGTACACCAATCCCAATTGGCTCGCCAAATTTCGTTCTGCTAGGTGAAACCGTTCGTTGGCAGTAACCGGTTTCATTTTGAGGTTTCACTCTGCTTTCTCCTATAGGGATACATGTATTTGGAACTCTAAATCAAACACGGTTTGTGCTAGCTCTTTGAAACTTGACACCATAAAGCAGTTTCAAGTTCTATCTCTATGGTTTGTTTGCTGTTGATGTAGCCCTAAGCAGAGGCTGGCAAAAATCACTTCAATGGAAAGGGGTTGCCAAGGTTTTAAAAAACTACGAGTTGCCTGAAATCTCAGCAAACATTTTTTCACCCAATCTTGATGATTCTTTCAGGTAAATATCAGTACACCAAAACCACTTGGCTCACCAAATTTCGTTCTTCTAGGTTAAACAGTTCGTTTGCAGTAACCGTTTTCATTTTTAGGTTTCACTCTGTTTTCTCCTATAGGGATACATGTATTTGGAACTCTAAGTCAAACACGGTTTCTGGTAACTCTTTGAAACCTGACACAATAAAGCAGTTTCAAGTTCTATCTTTATGGTTTGTATCCTGTTGATGTTCCCCTAAGCAGAGACTGGAGAAAATCACTTTCATGGAAAGGGGTTGCCAAGCTTTTAAAAAACTACGAGTTGCCTGAAATCTCAGCAAACATTTTTTCACCCAATCTTGATGATTCTTTCAGGTAATGATCAGTACAACAAAACCACTTGGCTCACAAAATTTCGTTCTTCTATGTTAAACCGTTCGTTTGCAGTAACCGTTTTCATTTTTAGGTTTCACTCTGTTTTCTCCTATAGGGATACATGTATTTGGAACTCTAAATCAAACACGGTTTCTGTTAGCTCTTAGAAACTTCACACAATAAAGCAGTTTCAAGTTCTATTTCTATGGTTTGTTTGCTGTTGATGTAGCCCTAAGCAGAGACTGGCGAAATTCACTTTCATGGAAAGGGGTTGCCAAGCTTCCAAAAAACTACGAGTTGCCTGAAATCTCAGCAAACATTTTTTCACCCAATCTTGATGATTCTTTCAGGTAATGATCAGTACACCAAAACCACTTGGCTCACCAAATTTCGTTCTTCTAAGTTAAACCGTTCGTTTGCAGTAACCGTTTTCATTTTTAGGTTTCACTCTGTTTTCTTCTATAGGGATACATGTATTTGGAACTCTAAATCAAACACGGTTTGTGCATGCTTTTTGAAACTTGACACAATAAAACAGTTTCAAGTTCTATCTTTATGGTTTGTTTGCTGTTGATGTAGCCCTAAGCAGAGACTGGCGAAAATCACTTTCATGGAAAGGGGTTGCCAAGCTTTTAAAAAACTACGAGTTGCCTGAAATCTCAGCAAACATTTTTTTACCCAATCTTGATAATTCTTTCAGGTAACGATCAGTACACCAAAACCACTTGGCTGACCAAATTTCATTCTTCTAGGTTAAACCGTTCGTTTGCAGTAACCGTTTTCATTTTTAGGTTTCACTCTGATTTCTCCTATAGGGATACATGTATTTGGAACTCTAAATCAAACACGGTTTCTGCTAACTCTCTGAAACCTGACACAATAAAGCAGTTTCAAGTTCTATCTCTATGGTTTGTTTGCTGTTGATGTAGCCCTAAGCAGAGATTGGCGAAAATCACTTTCATGGAAAGGGGTTGCCAAGCTTCCAAACAACTACGAGTTGCCTGAAATCTCAGCAAACATTTTTTCACCCAATCTTGATGATTCTTTCAGGTAATGATCAGTACACCAAAACCACTTGGATCACCAAGTTTCTTTCTTCTAGGTTAAACCGTTCGTTTGCAGTAACCGTTTTCATTTTTAGGTTTCACTCTGTTTTCTCCTACAGGGATACATGTATTTGGAACTCTAAATCAAACACGGTTTGTGCTAGCTTTTTGAAACTTGACACAAGAAAGCAGTTTCAAGTTCTATCTGTATGGTTTGTTTTCTGTTGATGTATCCCTAAGCAGAGACTGGTGAAAATCACTTTCATGGAAAGGGGTTGCCAAGCTTCCAAAATACTACGAGTTTCATGAAATCTCAGCAAACATTTATTCACACAATCTTGATGATTCTTTCAGGTAATGATCAGTACACCAAAACCACTTGGCTCACCAAATTTATTTCTTCTAGGTTAAACCATTCGTTTGCAGTAACCGTTTTCATTTTTAGGTTTCACTCTGTTTTCTCCTACAGGGATACATGTATTTGGAACTCTAAATCAAACACAGTTTGTGCTAACTCTTTGAAACCTGACACAATAAAGCAGTTTCAAGTTCTATCTCTATGGTTTGTTTGCTGTTGATGTAGCCCTAAGAAGACTGGCGAAAATCACTTTCATGGAAAGGGGTTGCGAAGCTTCCAAAAAACTACGAGTTGCCTGAAATCTCAGCAAACATTTTTTCACCCAATCTTGATGATTCTTTCAGGCAATGATCAGTACACCAAAACCACTTGGCTCACCAAATTTTGTTCTTCTAGGTAAAACCGTTCGTTTGCAGTAACCGTTTTCATTTTTAGGTTTCACTCTGTTTTCTCCTATAGGGATACATGTATTTGGAACTCTAAATGAAACACGGTTTGTGCTAGCTCTTTGAAACTTGACACAATAAAGCAGTTTCCAGTTCTATCTCTCGTTTGTTTGCTTTTGATATAGCCCTAAGAAGAGACTGGTGAAAATCACTTTCATGGAAAGGGGTTGCCAAGCTTCCAAAAAACTACGAGTTCCCTGAAATCTCAGCAAACATTTTTTCACCCAATCTGGATGATTCTTTCAGGTAATGATTAGTACACCAAAACCACTTGGCTCACCAAATTTCGTTCTTCTAGGTTAAACCGTTCGTTTGCAGTAACCGTTTCCATTTTTAGGTTTCACTCTGTTTTCTCCTATAGGGATACATGTATTTGGAACTCTAAATCAAACACGGTTTGTGCTAGCTCTTTGAAACTTGACACAATAAAGCAGTTTCAAGTTCTATCTGCATGGTTTGTTTGCTGTTGATGTAGCCCTAAGCAGAGACTGGCGAAAATCACTTTCATGGAAAGGGGTTGCCAAGCTTCCAAAAAACTACGAGTTGCCTGAAATCTCAGCAAACATTTTTTCACCCAATCTTGATGATTGTTTCAGGTAATGATCAGTACACCAAAAGCACTTGGCTCACTAAATTTCGTTCTTCTAGATTAAACCGTTCGTTTGCAGTAACCGTTTTCATTTTTAGGTTTCACTCTGTTTTCTCCTATAGGGAAACATGTATTTGGAACTCTAAATCAAACACGGTTTGTGCTAGCTCTTTGAAACTTGACAGAAGAAACAAGTTTCAAGTTCCATCTCTATGGTTTGTTTGCTGTTGATGTAGCCCTAAGCAGAGACTGGCAAAAATCACTTTCATGGAAAGGGGTTGCCAAGCTTCCAAAAAACTACGAGTTGCCTGAAATCTCAGCAAACATTTTTTCACCCAATCTTGATGATTCTTTCAGTTAATGATCAGTACACCAAAACCACTTAGCTCACCAAATTTCGTTCTTGTAGGTTAAAAACTTCGTTTGCAGTAACCGTTTTCATTTTTAGGTTTCACTCTGTTTTCTCCTATAGGGATACATGTATTTGGAACTCTAAATCAAACACGGTTTGTGCTAGCTCTTTGAAACTTGACACAATAAAGCAGTTTCAAGTTCTATCTCGATGGTTTGTTTGCTGTTGATGTAGCCCTAAGCAGAGACTGGCGAAAATCACTTTCATGGAAAGGGGTTGCCAAGCTTCTAAAAAACTACGAGTTACCTGAAATCTCAGCAAAATTTTTTCACTTGATCTTGATGATTCTTTCAGGTAATGATCAGTACACCAAAACCAATGGGTCACCAAATTTCATTCTTCTAGGTTAAACCGTTCGTTTGAAGTAACCGTTTTCATTTTTAGGTTTCACTCTGTTTTCTCCTATAGGGATACATGTATTTGGAACTCTAAATCAAACACGGTTTGTGCTAGCTCTTTGAAACTTGACACAATAAAGCAGTTTCAAGTTCTATCTCTATGGTTTGTTTGCTGTTGATGTAGCCCTAAGCAGAGAGTGGCGAAAATCACTTTCATGAAAAGGGGTTGCCAAGCTTCCAAAAAACTACGAGTTGCCTGAAATCTTAGCGAACATTTTTTATTCTAATCTTGATGACTCTTTCAGTTAATGATCAGCACACCAAAACCACTTGGCTCACCAAATTTCGTTCTTCTAGGTTAAACCGTTCGTTTGCAGTAATCGTTTCCATCTTTAGTTTTCACTCTGTTTTCTCCTATAGGGATACATGTATTTGGAACTCTAAATCAAACACGGTTTGTGCTAGCTCTTTGAAACTTGACACAATAAAGCAGTTTCAAGTTCTATCTCTATGGTTTGTTTGCTTTGATGTAGCCCTAAGCAGAGACTGGCGAAAATCACTTTCATGGAAAGGGGTTGCCAAGCTTCCAAAAAACTACGAGTTGCCTGAAATCTCAGCAAACATTTTCTCAACCAATCTTGATGATTCTTTCAGGTAATGATCAGTACACCAAAACCACTTGGCTCACCAAATTTCGTTCTTCTAGGTTAAACCTTTCCTTTGCAGTAACCGTTTTCATTTTTAGGTTTCACTCTGTTTTCTCCTATACGGATACATGTATATGGAACTCTAAATGAAACATGGTTTGTGCTAGCTCTTTGAAACTTGACACAATAAAGCAGTTTCAAGTTCTATCTCTATGGTTTGTTTTCTGTTGATGTAGCCGTAAGCAGAGACTGGCGAAAATCACTTTCATGGAAAGGGGATGCAAGCTTCCAAAAAACTACGAGTTGCCTGAAATCTCAGCAAATATTTTTTCACCCAAACTTGATATTTCTTTCAGGTAATGATCAGCACACCATAACCACTTGGCTCACCAAAATTCGTTCTTCTAGTTTAAACCGTTCGTTTGCAGTAACCGTTTTCATTTTTAGGTTTCACTCTGTTTTCTCCTATAGGGATACATGTATTTGGAACTCTAAATGAAACACGGTTTGTGCTAGCTCTTTGAAACTTGACACAAGAAAGCAATTTCAAGTTCTATCTCTATGGTTTGTTTGCTGTTGATGTAGCCCTAAGCAGAGACTGGCGAAAATCACTGTCATGGAAAGGGGTTGCCAAGCTTCCAAAAAACTACGAGTTGCCTGAAATCTCAGCAAACATTTTTTCACCCCATCTGGATGATTTTTTCAGGTAATGATAAGTACACCAAAATCACTTTATCTGACCAAATTTCGATGTTCTAGGTTAAACCGTTCGTTTGCAGTAACCGTTTTCATTTTTAGGTTTCACTCTGTTTTCTCCTATAGGGATACATGTATTTGGAACTCTAAATCAAACCCGGTTTGTGCTAGATCTTTGAAACTTGACACACTAAAACAGTTTCAAGTTCTATCTCTATGCTTTGTTTGCTGTTGATGTAGCCTTAAGCAGAGACTGGCGAAAATCACTTTCATGGAAAGGGGTTGCGAAGCTTCCAAAAAACTACGAGTTGCCTGAAATCTCAGCAAACATTTTTTCACCCAATCTTGATGATTCCTTCAGGTAATGATCAGTACACCAAAACCACTTAGCTCACCAAATTTCGTTCTTGTAGGTTAAAAACTTCGTTTGCAGTAACCGTTTTCATTTTTAGGTTTCACTCTGTTTTCTCCTATAGGGACACATGTATTTGGAACTCTAAATAAAACATGGTTTGTGCTAGCTCTTTGAAACTTGACACAATAAAGCAGTTTCAAGGTCTATCTCGATGGTTTGTTTGCTGTTGATGTAGCCCTAAGCAGGAACTGACGAAAATCACTTTGATGGAAAGGGGTTGCGAAGCTTCTAAAAAACTACGAGTTACCTGAAATCTCAGCAAACATTTTTTCACTTGTTCTTGATCATTCTTTCAGGTAATGATCAGTACACCAAAACCAATGGGTCACCAAATTTCGTTCTTCTAGGTTAAACCGTTCGTTTGAAGTAACCGTTTTCATTTTTAGGTTTCACTCTGTTTTCTCCTATATAAATACATGTATTTGGAACTCTAAATCAAACACGGTTTGTGCTAGCTCTTTAAAACTTTACACAATAAAGCAGTTTCAAGTTCTATCTCTATGGTGTGTTTGCTGTTGATGTAGCCCTAAACAGAGAGTGGCGAAAATCACTTTCATGGAAAGGGGTTGCCAAGCTTCTAAAAAACTACGAGTTACCTGAAATCTCAGCAAACATTTTTTCACTTGATCTTCATGACTCGTTCAGGTAATGATCAGCACACCAAAACCACTTGGCTCACCAAATTTCATTTTTCTAGGTTAAACCGTTCGTTTGCAGTAATCGTTTTCATCTTTAGTTTTCACTCTGTTTTCTCCTATAGGGATACATGTATTTGGAACTCTAAATCAAACACGGTTTGTGCTAGTTCTTTGAAACTTGACACAATAAAGCAGTTTCAAGTTCTATCTCTATGGTTTGTTTGCTGTTGATGTAGCCCTAAGCAGAGACTGGCGAAAATCACTTTGATGGAAAGGGGTTGCCAAGCTTCCAAAAAACTACGAGTTGCCTGAAATCTCAGCAAACATTTTTTTCACCCAATCTTGATGATTCTTTCAGGTAATGATCAGTGCACTAAAACCACTTGGCTCACCAAATTTCGTTCTTCTAGGTTAAACCGTTCGTTTGCAGTAACCGTTTTCATTTTTAGGTTTCACTCTGTTTTCTCCTATAGGGATACATGTATTCGGAACTCTAAATCAAACACGGTTTGTGCTAGCTCTTTGAAACTTGACACAATAAAGCAGTTTCAACTTCTATCTCTATGGTTTGTTTGCTGTTGATGTAGCCCTAAGCAGAGACTGGCGAAATCACTTTGATGGAAAGGGGTTGCCAAGCTTCCAAAAAACTACGATTTTCCTGAAATCTCAGCAAACATTTTTTCACCCAATCTTGATGATTCTTTCAGGTAATGATCAGTACACCAAAACCACTTGGCTCACCAAATTTCGTTCTTCTAGATTAAACCGTTCGTTTGCAGTAACCGTTTTCATTTTTAGGTTTCACTCTGTTGTCTCCTATAGGGATACATGTATTTGGATCTCTAAATTAAACACGGTTTGTGCTAGCTCTTTGAAACTTGACACAATAAAGCAGTTTCAAGATCTATCTCTATGGTTTGTTTGCTGTTGATGTAGCCCTAAGCAGAGACTGAAGAAAATCACTTTGATGGAAAGGGGTTGCCATGCTTTCAAAAAACTACGATTTGCCTGAAATCTCAGCAAACATTTTTTCACCCAATCTTGATGATTCTTTCAGGTAATGATCAGTACACCAAAACCACTTGGCTCACCAAATTTCGTTCTTCTAGGTTAAACCGTTCGTTTGCAGTAACCGTTTTCATTTTTAGGTTTCACTCTGTTTTCTCCTATAGGGATACATGTATTTGGAACTCTAAATCAAACACGGTTTGTGCTAGCTCTTTGAAACTTGACACAATAAAGCAGTTTCAAGTTCTATCTCTATGGTTTGTTTGCTGTTGATGTAGCCCTAAGCAGAGACTGGCGAAAATCACTTTGATGGAAAGGGGTTGCCAAGCTTCCAGAAAACTACGATTTGCCTGAAATCTCAGCAAACATTTTTTCACCCAATCTTGATGATTCATTCAGGTAATGATCAATACACCAGAACGACTCGGCTCACCAAATTTCGTTCTTCTAGGTTAAACCGTTCGTTTGCAGTAACCGTTTTCATTTTTAGGTTTCACTCTGTTTTCTCCTATAGGGATACATGTATTTGGAACTCTAAATCAAACACGGTTTGTGCTAGCTCTTTGAAACTTGACACAATAAAGCAGTTTCAAGTTCTATCTCTATGGTTTGTTTGCTGTTTATGTAGCCCTAAGCAGAGACTGGCGAAAATCACTTTGATGGAAAGGGGTTGCCAAGCTTCCAAAAAACTACGATTTGCCTGAAATCTCAGCAAACATTTTTTCACCCCATCTTGATGATTCTTTCAGGTAATGATCAGTACACCAAAACCACTTGGCTCACCAAATTTCGTTCTTCTAGATTAAACCGTTCGTTTGCAGTAACTGTTTTCATTTTTACGTTTCACTCTGTTTTCTCCTATAAGGATACATGTATTTGGAACTCTAAATCAAACACGGTTTGTGCTAGCTCTTTGAAACTTGACACAATAAAGCAGTTTCAAGTTCTATCTCTATGGTTTGTTTGCTGTTGATGTCGCCCTAAGCAGAGACTGGCGAAAATCACTTTGATGGAAAGGGGTTGCCAAGTTTTCAAAAAACTACGATTTGCCTGAAATCTCAGCAAACATTTTTTCACCCAATCTTGATTATTCTTTCAGGTAATGATCAGTACACCAAAACCACTTGGCTCACCAAATTTCGTTCTTGTAGGTTAAACCGTTCGTTTGCAGTAACAGTTTTCATTTTGAGGTTTCACTCTGTTTTCTCCTATAGGGATACATGTATTTGGAACTCTATATCAAACACGGTTTGTGCTAGCTCTTTGAAACTTGACACAATAAAGCATTTTCAAGTTCTATCTCTATGCTTTGTTTCGTGTTGATGTAGCCCTAAGCAGAGACTTGCGAAAATCACTTTGATGGAAAGGGGTTGCCAAGCTTCCAAAAAACTACGATTTTCCTGAAATCTCAGCAAACATTTTTTCACCCAATCTTGATGATTCTTTCAGGTAATGATCAGTACACCAAAACCACTTGGCTCACCAAATTTCGTTCTTCTAGGTTAAACCGTTCGTTTGCAGTAACCGTTTTCATTTTTAGGTTTCACTCTGTTTTCTCCTATAGGGATACATGTATTTGAACTCTAAATCAAACACGGTTTGTGCTAGGTCTTTGAAATTTGACACAATAGAGCAGTTTCAAGTTCTATTTCTATGGTTTGTTTGCTGTTGATGTAGCCCTAAGCAGAGACTGGCGAAAATCACTTTGATGGAAAGGGGTTGCCAAGCTTCCAAAAAACTACGATTTGCCTGAAATCTCAGCAAAAATTTTTTCACCCAATCTTGATGATTCTTTCAGGTAATGATCAGTACACCAAAACCACTTGGCTCACCAAATTTCGTTCTTCTAGATTAAACCGTTCGTTTGCAGTAACCGTTTTCATTTTTAGGTTTCACTCTGTTTTCTCCTATAGGGATACATGTATTTGGAACTCTAAATTAAACACGGTTTGTGCTAGCTCTTTGAAACTTGACACAATAAAGCAGTTTCAAGTTCTATCTCTATGGTTTGTTTGCTGTTGATGTCGCCCTAAGCAGAGACTGAAGAAAATCACTTTGATGGAAAGGGGTTGCCAAGCTTTCAAAAAACTACGATTTGCCTGAAATTTCTGCAAACATTTTTTCACCCAATCTTGATGATTCTTTCAGGTAATGATCAGTACACCAAAACCACTTGGCTCACCAAATTTCGTTCTTCTAGGTTAAACCGTTCGTTTGCAGTAACCGTTTTCATTTTTAGGTTTCACTCTGTTTTCTCCTATAGGGATACACGTATTTGGAACTCTAAATCAAACACGGTTTGTGCTAGCTCTTTGAAACTTGACACAATAAAGCAGTTTCAAGTTCTATCTCTATGGTTTGTTTGCTGTTGATGTAGGCCTAAGCAGAGACTGGCGAAAATCACTTTGATGAAAAGGGGTTGCCAAGCTTCCAAAAAACTACGATTTGCCTGAAATCTCAGCAAACATTTTTTCACCCAATCTTGATGATTCTTTCAGGTAATGATCAGTACACCAAAACCACTTGGCTCACCAAATTTCGTTCTTCTAGGTTCAACCGTTCGTTTGCAGTAACCGTTTTCATTTTTAGGTTTCACTCTGTTTTCTCCTATAAAGATACATGTATTTGGAACTCTAAATCAAACACGGTTTGTGCTAGCTCTTTGAAACTTGACACAAGAAAGCAGTTTCAAGTTCTATCTCTATAGTTTGTTTGCTGTTGATGTAGCCCTAAGCAGAGACTGGCGAAAATCACTTTGATGGAAAGGGGTTGCCAAGCTTCCAAAAAACTACGAGTTGCCTGAAATCTCAGCAAACATTTTTTTCACCCAATCTTGATGATTCTTTCAGGTAATGATCAGTGCACTAAAACCACTTGGCTCACCAAATTTCGTTCTTCTAGGTTAAACCGTTCGTTTGCAGTAACCGTTTTCATTTTTAGGTTTCACTCTGTTTTCTCCTATAGGGATACATGTATTCGGAACTCTAAATCAAACACGGTTTGTGCTAGCTCTTTGAAACTTGACACAATAAAGCAGTTTCAACTTCTATCTCTATGGTTTGTTTGCTGTTGATGTAGCCCTAAGCAGAGACTGGCGAAAATCACTTTGATGGAAAGGGGTTGCCAAGCTTCCAAAAAACTACGATTTTCCTGAAATCTCAGCAAACATTTTTTCACCCAATCTTGATGATTCTTTCAGGTAATGATCAGTACACCAAAACCACTTGGCTCACCAAATTTCGTTCTTCTAGATTAAACCGTTCGTTTGCAGTAACCGTTTTCATTTTTAGGTTTCACTCTGTTGTCTCCTATAGGGATACATGTATTTGGATCTCTAAATTAAACACGGTTTGTGCTAGCTCTTTGAAACTTGACACAATAAAGCAGTTTCAAGATCTATCTCTATGGTTTGTTTGCTGTTGATGTAGCCCTAAGCAGAGACTGAAGAAAATCACTTTGATGGAAAGGGGTTGCCATGCTTTCAAAAAACTACGATTTGCCTGAAATCTCAGCAAACATTTTTTCACCCAATCTTGATGATTCTTTCAGGTAATGATCAGTACACCAAAACCACTTGGCTCACCAAATTTCGTTCTTCTAGGTTAAACCGTTCGTTTGCAGTAACCGTTTTCATTTTTAGGTTTCACTCTGTTTTCTCCTATAGGGATACATGTATTTGGAACTCTAAATCAAACACGGTTTGTGCTAGCTCTTTGAAACTTGACACAATAAAGCAGTTTCAAGTTCTATCTCTATGGTTTGTTTGCTGTTGATGTAGCCCTAAGCAGAGACTGGCGAAAATCACTTTGATGGAAAGGGGTTGCCAAGCTTCCAGAAAACTACGATTTGCCTGAAATCTCAGCAAACATTTTTTCACCCAATCTTGATGATTCATTCAGGTAATGATCAATACACCAGAACGACTCGGCTCACCAAATTTCGTTCTTCTAGGTTAAACCGTTCGTTTGCAGTAACCGTTTTCATTTTTAGGTTTCACTCTGTTTTCTCCTATAGGGATACATGTATTTGGAACTCTAAATCAAACACGGTTTGTGCTAGCTCTTTGAAACTTGACACAATAAAGCAGTTTCAAGTTCTATCTCTATGGTTTGTTTGCTGTTTATGTAGCCCTAAGCAGAGACTGGCGAAAATCACTTTGATGGAAAGGGGTTGCCAAGCTTCCAAAAAACTACGATTTGCCTGAAATCTCAGCAAACATTTTTTCACCCCATCTTGATGATTCTTTCAGGTAATGATCAGTACACCAAAACCACTTGGCTCACCAAATTTCGTTCTTCTAGATTAAACCGTTCGTTTGCAGTAACTGTTTTCATTTTTACGTTTCACTCTGTTTTCTCCTATAAGGATACATGTATTTGGAACTCTAAATCAAACACGGTTTGTGCTAGCTCTTTGAAACTTGACACAATAAAGCAGTTTCAAGTTCTATCTCTATGGTTTGTTTGCTGTTGATGTCGCCCTAAGCAGAGACTGGCGAAAATCACTTTGATGGAAAGGGGTTGCCAAGTTTTCAAAAAACTACGATTTGCCTGAAATCTCAGCAAACATTTTTTCACCCAATCTTGATTATTCTTTCAGGTAATGATCAGTACACCAAAACCACTTGGCTCACCAAATTTCGTTCTTGTAGGTTAAACCGTTCGTTTGCAGTAACAGTTTTCATTTTGAGGTTTCACTCTGTTTTCTCCTATAGGGATACATGTATTTGGAACTCTATATCAAACACGGTTTGTGCTAGCTCTTTGAAACTTGACACAATAAAGCATTTTCAAGTTCTATCTCTATGCTTTGTTTCGTGTTGATGTAGCCCTAAGCAGAGACTGGCGAAAATCACTTTGATGGAAAGGGGTTGCCAAGCTTCCAAAAAACTACGATTTGCATGAAATCTCAGCAAACATATTTCACCCAATCTTGATGATTCTTTCAGGTAATGATCAGTACACCAAAACCACTTGGCTCACCAAATTTCGTTCTTCTAGGTTAAACCGTTCGTTTGCAGTAACCGTTTTCATTTTTAGGTTTCACTCTGTTTTCTCCTATAGGGATACATGTATTTGGAACTCTAAATCAAACACGGTTTGTGCTAGGTCTTTGAAATTTGACACAATAAAGCAGTTTCAAGTTCTATTTCTATGGTTTGTTTGCTGTTGATGTAGCCCTAAGCAGAGACTGGCGAAAATCACTTTGATGGAAAGGGGTTGCCAAGCTTCCAAAAAACTACGATTTGCCATAAATCTCAGCAAACATTTTTTCACCCAATCTTGATGATTCTTTCAGGTAATTATCAGTACACCAAGACCACTTGGCTCACCAAATTTCGTTCTTCTAGGTTCAACCGTTCGTTTGCAGTAACCGTTTTCATTTTTAGGTTTCACTCTGTTTTCTCCTATAGGGATACATGTATTTGGAACTCTAAATCAAACACGGTTTGTGCTAGCTCTTTGAAACTTGACACAATAAAGCAGTTTCAAGTTCTATCTCTATGGGTTGTTTGCTGTTGATGTAGCCCTAAGGAGAGACTAGCGAAAATCACTTTGTTGGAAAGGGGTTGCCAAGCTTCCAAAAAACTACGATTTGCCTGAAATGTCAGCAACCATTTTTTCACCCAATCTTGATGATTCTTTCAGGTAATGATCAGTACACCAAAACCACTTGTCTCACTAAATTTCGTTCTTCTAGGTTCAACCGTTCGTTTGCAGTAACCGTTTTCATTTTTAGGTTTCACTCTGTTTTCTCCTATAGGGATACATGTATTTGGAACTCTAAATCAAACACGGTTTGTGCTAGCTCTTTGAAACTTGACACAATAAAGCAGTTTCAAGTTCTATCTCTATGTTTTGTTTGCTGTTGATGTAGCCCTAAGCAGAGACTGACGAAAATCACTTTGATGGAAAGGGGTTGCCAACCTTCAAAAAAACTCTGATTTGCCTGAAATCTCAGCAAACATTTTTTCACCCAATCTTGATGATTCTTTTAGGTAATGATCAGTACACCAAAACCACTTGGCTCACCAAATTTCGTTCTTCTAGGTTAAACCGTTCGTTTGCAGTAACCGTTTTCATTTTTAGATTTCATTCTGTTTTCTCCTATAGGGATACATGTATTTGGAACTCTAAATCAAACACGGTTTGGGCTAGCTCTTTGAAACATGACACCATAAAGCAGTTTCAAGTTCTATCTCTATGGTTTGTTTGCTGTTGATGTAGCCCTAAGCAGATACTGAAGAAAATCACTTTGATGGAAAGGGGTTGCCAAGCTTCCAAAAAAATTTGATTTGCCTGAAATCTCAGCAAACATTTTTTCACCCAATCTTGATGATTCTTTCAGGTAATGATCAGTACACCAAAACCACTTGGCTCACCAAATTTCGTTCTTCTAGGTTAAACCGTTCCTTTGCAGTAACCGTTTTCATTTTTAGGTTTCACTCTGTTTTCTCCTATAGGGATACATGTATTTGGAACTCTAAATCAAACACGGTTTGGGCTAGTTCTTTGAAACTTGACACAATAAAGCAGTTTCAAGTTCTATCTCTATGGTTTTTTTGCTGTTGATGTAGCCCTAAGCAGAGACTGACGAAAATCACTTTGATAGAAAGGGGTTGCCAAGCTTCCCAAAAACTACGATTTGCCTGAAATCTCAGCAAACATTTTTTCACCCAATCTTGATGATTCTTTCAGGTAATGATCAGTACACCAAAACCACTTGGCTCACCAAATTTCGTTCTTCTAAGTTAAACCGTTCGTTTCCAGTAACCGTTTTCATTTTTAGGTTTAACTCTGTTTTCTCCTATAGGGATACATGTATTTGAAACTCTAAATCAAACACGGTTTGTGCTAGCTCTTTGAAACTTGACACAATAAAGCAGTTTCAAGTTGTATCTCTATGGTTTGTTTGCTGTTGATGTAGCCCTACGCAGAGACTGGCGAAAATCACTTTGATGGAAAGGGGTTGCCAAGCTTCCAAAATACTACGATTTGCCTGAAATCTCAGCAAACATTTTTTGACCCAATCTTGATGATTCTTTCAGGTAATGATCAGTACACCAAAACCACTTGGCTCACCAAATTTCGTTCTAGGTTAAACAGTCCGTTTGCAGTAACCGTTTTCATTTTTAGGTTTCACTCTGTTTTCTCCTATAGGGATACATGTATTTGGAACTCTATATCAAACATGGTTTGTGCTAGCTCTTTGAAACTTGACACAATAAAGCAGTTTCAAGTTCTATCTCTACGGTTTGTTTGCTGTTGATGTAGCCCTAAGCAGAGACTGGCGAAAATCACTTTGATGGAAAGGGGTTGCCAAGCTTCCAAAAAACTACGATTTGCCTGAAATCTCAGCAAACATTTTTTCACCCAATCTTGATGATTCTTTCAGGTAATGATCAGTACACCAGAACCACTTGGCTCACCAAATTTCGTTCTTCTAGGTTAAACCGTTCGTTTGCAATAACAGTTTTCATTTTTAGGTTTCACTCTGTTTTCTCCTATAGGGATACATGTATTTGGAAATCTAAATCAAACACGGTTTGTGCTAGCTCTTTGAAACTTGACACAATAAAGCAGTTTCAAGTTCTGTCTCTATGGTTTATTTGCTGTTGATGTAGCCCTAAGCAGAGACTGACGAAAATCACTTTGATGGAAAGGGGTTGCCAAGCTTCCAAAAAACTACGATTTGCCTGAAATCTCAGCAAACATTTTTTCACCCAATCTTGATGATTCTTTCAGGTAATGATCAGTACACCAAAACCACTTGGCTCACCAAATTTCGTTCTTCTAGGTTAAACCGTTCCTTTGCAGTAACCGTTTTTATTTTTGGGTTTCACTCTGTTTTCTCCTATAGGGATACATGTATTTGGAACTCTAAATCAAACACGGTTTGGGCTAGTTCTTTGAAACTTGACACAATAAAGCAGTTTCAAGTTCTATCTCTATGGTTTTTTTGCTGTTGATGTAGCCCTAAGCAGAGACTGACGAAAATCACTTTGATAGAAAGGGGTTGCCAAGCTTCCCAAAAACTACGATTTGCCTGAAATCTCAGCAAACATTTTTTCACCCAATCTTGATGATTCTTTCAGGTAATGATCAGTACACCAAAACCACTTGGCTCACCAAATTTCGTTCTTCTAAGTTAAACCGTTCGTTTGCAGTAACCGTTTTCATTTTTAGGTTTAACTCTGTTTTCTCCTATAGGGATACATGTATTTGAAACTCTAAATCAAACACGGTTTGTGCTAGCTCTTTGAAACTTGACACAATAAAGCAGTTTCAAGTTGTATCTCTATGGTTTGTTTGCTGTTGATGTAGCCCTACGCAGAGACTGGCGAAAATCACTTTGATGGAAAGGGGTTGCCAAGCTTCCAAAATACTACGATTTGCCTGAAATCTCAGCAAACATTTTTTCACCCAATCTTGATGATTCTTTCAGGTAATGATCAGTACACCAAAACCACTTGGCTCACCAAATTTCGTTCTAGGTTAAACAGTCCGTTTGCAGTAACCGTTTTCATTTTTAGGTTTCACTCTGTTTTCTCCTATAGGGATACATGTATTTGGAACTCTATATCAAACACGGTTTTTGCTACCTCTTTGAAACTTGACACAATAAATCAGTTTCAAGTTCTATCTCTAAGGTTTGTTTGCTGTTGATGTAGCCCTAAGCAGAGACTGGCGAAAATCAGTTTGATGGAAAGGGGTTGCCAAGCTTCCAAAAAACTACGATTTGCCTGAAATCTCAGCAAACATTTTTTCACCCAATCTTGATGATTCTTTCAGGTAATGATCAGTACACCAGAACCACTTGGCTCACCAAATTTCGTTCTTCTAGGTTAAACCGTTCATTTGGAGTAACCGTTTGCATTTTTAGGATTCACTCTGATTTCTCCTATAGGGATACATGTATTTGAACTCTAAATCAAACAGGTTTGTGCTAGCTCTTTGGAACTTGACACAATAAAGCAGTTTCAAGTTCTATCTTTATGGTTTGTTTGCTGTTGATGTAGCCGTAAGCAGAGACTGGCGAAAATCACTTTGATGGAAAGGGGTTGCCAAGCTTCCAAAAAACTACGATTTGCCTGAAATCTCAGCAAACATTTTTTCACCCAATCTTGATGATTCTTTCAGGTAATGATCAGTACACCACGACCACTTGGCTCACCAAATTTCGTTCTTCTAGGTTAAACCGTTCGTTTGCAGTAACCGTTTTCATTTTTAGGTTTCACTCTGTTTTCTCCTATAGGGATACATGTATTTGGAACTCTAAATCAAACACGGTTTGTGCTAGCTCTTTGAAACTTGACACAAAAAAGCAGTTTCAAGTTCTATCTCTATGGTTTGTTTGCTGTTGATGTAGCCCTAAGCAGAGACTGGCGAAAATCACTTAGATGGAAAGGGATTGCCAAGCTTCCAAAAAACTACGATTTTCCTGAAATCTCAGCAAACATTTTTTCACCCAATCTTGATGATTCTTTCAGGTAATGATCAGTACACCAAAACCACTTGGCTCACCAAATTTCGTTCTTCTAGGTTAAACCGTTCGTTTGCAATAACAGTTTTCATTTTTAGGTTTCACTCTGTTTTCTCCTATAGGGATACATGTATTTGGAACTCTAAATCAAACACGGTTTGTGCTAGCTCTTTGAAACTTGACACAATAAAGCAGTTACAAGTTCTGTCTCTATGGTTTGTTTGCTGTTGATGTAGCCCTAAGCAGAGACTGACGAAAATCACTTTGATGGAAAGGGGTTGCCAAGCTTCCAAAAAACTACGATTTGCCTGAAATCTCAGCAAACATTTTTTCACCCAATCTTGATGATTCTTTCAGGTAATGATCAGTACACCAAAACCACTTGGCTCACCAAATTTCGTTCTTCTAGGTTAAACCGTTCCTTTGCAGTAACCGTTTTTATTTTTAGGTTTCACTCTGTTTTCTCCTATAGGGATACATGTATTTGGAACTCTAAATCAAACACGGTTTGGGCTAGTTCTTTGAAACTTGACACAATAAAGCAGTTTCAAGTTCTATCTCTATGGTTTTTTTGCTGTTGATGTAGCCCTAAGCAGAGACTGACGAAAATCACTTTGATAGAAAGGGGTTGCCAAGCTTCCCAAAAACTACGATTTGCCTGAAATCTCAGCAAACATTTTTTCACCCAATCTTGATGATTCTTTCAGGTAATGATCAGTACACCAAAACCACTTGGCTCACCAAATTTCGTTCTTCTAAGTTAAACCGTTCGTTTGCAGTAACCGTTTTCATTTTTAGGTTTAACTCTGTTTTCTCCTATAGGGATACATGTATTTGAAACTCTAAATCAAACACGGTTTGTGCTAGCTCTTTGAAACTTGACACAATAAAGCAGTTTCAAGTTGTATCTCTATGGTTTCTTTGCTGTTGATGTAGCCCTACGCAGAGACTGGCGAAAATCACTTTGATGGAAAGGGGTTGCCAAGCTTCCAAAATACTACGATTTGCCTGAAATCTCAGCAAACATTTTTTCACCCAATCTTGATGATTCTTTCAGGTAATGATCAGTACACCAAAACCACTTGGCTCACCAAATTTCGTTCTAGGTTAAACAGTCCGTTTGCAGTAACCGTTTTCATTTTTAGGTTTCACTCTGTTTTCTCCTATAGGGATACATGTATTTGGAACTCTATATCAAACACGGTTTGTGCTAGCTCTTTGAAACTTGACACAATAAAGCAGTTTCAAGTTCTATCTCTACGGTTTGTTTGCTGTTGATGTAGCCCTAAGCAGAGACTGGCGAAAATCACTTTGATGGAAAGGGGTTGCCAAGCTTCCAAAAAACTACGATTTGCCTGAAATCTCAGCAAACATTTTTTCACCCAATCTTGATGATTCTTTCAGGTAATGATCAGTACACCAGAACCACTTGGCTCACCAAATTTCGTTCTTCTAGGTTAAACCGTTCATTTGCAGTAACCGTTTTCATTTTTAGGTTTTACTCTGATTTCTCCTATAGGGATACATGTATTTGAACTCTAAATCAAACAGGTTTGTGCTAGCTCTTTGGAACTTGACACAATAAAGCAGTTTCAAGTTCTATCTTTATGGTTTGTTTGCTGTTGATGTAGCCCTAAGCAGAGACTGGCGAAAATCACTTTGATGGAAAGGGGTTGCCAAGCTTCCAAAAAACTACGATTTGCCTGAAATCTCAGCAAACATTTTTTCACCCAATCTTGATGATTCTTTCAGGTAATGATCAGTACACCACGACCACTTGGCTCACCAAATTTCGTTCTTCTAGGTTAAACCGTTCGTTTGCAGTAACCGTTTTCATTTTTAGGTTTCACTCTGTTTTCTCCTATAGGGATACATGTATTTGGAACTCTAAATCAAACACGGTTTGTGCTAGCTCTTTGAAACTTGACACAAAAAAGCAGTTTCAAGTTCTATCTCTATGGTTTGCTTGCTGTTGATGTAGCCCTAAGCAGAGACTGGCGAAAATCACTTAGATGGAAAGGGATTGCCAAGCTTCCAAAAAACTACGATTTTCCTGAAATCTCAGCAAACATTTTTTCACCCAATCTTGATGATTCTTTCAGGTAATGATCAGTACACCAAAACCACTTGGCTCACCAAATTTCGTTCTTCTAGGTTAAACCGTTCGTTTGCAATAACAGTTTTCATTTTTAGGTTTCACTCTGTTTTCTCCTATAGGGATACATGTATTTGGAACTCTAAATCAAACACGGTTTGTGCTAGCTCTTTGAAACTTGACACAATAAAGCAGTTTCAAGTTCTGTCTCTATGGTTTGTTTGCTGTTGATGTAGCCCTAAGCAGAGACTGACGAAAATCACTTTGATGGAAAGGGGTTGCCAAGCTTCCAAAAAACTACGATTTGCCTGAAATCTCAGCAAACATTTTTTCACCCAATCTTGATGATTCTTTCACGTAATGATCAGTACACCAAAACCACTTGGCTCACCAAATTTCGTTCTTCTAGGTTAAACCGTTCCTTTGCAGTAACCGTTTTTATTTTTAGGTTTCACTCTGTTTTCTCCTATAGGGATACATGTATTTGGAACTCTAAATCAAACACGGTTTGGGCTAGTTCTTTGAAACTTGACACAATAAAGCAGTTTCAAGTTCTATCTCTATGGTTTTTTTGCTGTTGATGTAGTCCTAAGCAGAGACTGACGAAAATCACTTTGATAGAAAGGGGTTGCCAAGCTTCCCAAAAACTACGATTTGCCTGAAATCTCAGCAAACATTTTTTCACCCAATCTTGATGATTCTTTCAGGTAATGATCAGTACACCAATCCCACTTGGCTCGCCAAATTTCGTTCTTCTAGGTGAAACCATTCGTTGGCAGTAACCGGTTTCATTTTGAGGTTTCACTCTGTATTCTCCTATAGGGATACATGTATTTGGAACTCTAAATCAAACACGGTTTGTGCTACCTCTTTGAAACTTGACACAATAAAGCAGTTTCAAGTTCTATCTGTATGGTTTGTTTGCTCTTGATGTAGCCCTAAGCAGAGACTGGCGAGAATCACTTTCATGGAAAGGGCCTGCCAAGCTTCCAAAAAACTACGAGTTGCCTGAAATCTCAGCACACACTTTTTCACCCAATCTTGATGAAACTTTCAGGTAATGATCAGTACACCCATCCCACTTGGCTCGCCAAATTTCGTTCTTCTAGGTGAAACCGTTCGTTGGCATTAACCGGTTTCATTTTGAGGTTTCACTCTGTTTTCTCCTACAGAGATACATGTATTTGGAACTGTAAATCAAACACGGTTTGTGCTAGCTCTTTGAAACTTGACACCATAAAGCAGTTTCAAGTTCTATCTCTATGATTTGTTTGCTGTTGATGTAGCCCTAAGCAGAGACTGGCGAGAATCACTTTCATGGAAAGGGCCTGCCAAGCTTCCAAAAAACTACGAGTTGCCTGATATCTCAGCACACACTTTTTCACCCAATCTTGATGAAACTTTCAGGTAATGATCAGTACACCAATCCCACTTGGCTCGACAAATTTCGTTCTTCTAGGTGAAACCGTTCGTTGGCAGTAAACGGTTTCATTTTGAGGTTTCACTCTGTTTTCTCCTATAGGGATACATGTATTTGGAACTCTAAATCAAACACGGTTTGTGCTAGCTCTTTGAAACTTGACACCATAAAGCAGTTTCAAGTTCTATCTCTATGGTTTGTTTGCTGTTGATGTAGCCCTAAGCAGAGACTGGCGAGAATCACTTTCATGGAAAGGGCCTGCCAAGCTTCCAAAAAACTACGAGTTGCCTGAAATCTCAGCACACACTTCTTCACCCAATCTTGATGAAACTTTCAGGTAATTATCAGTACACCAATCCCACTTGGCTCGCCAAATTTCGTTTTTCTAGGTGAAACCGTTCATTGGCAGTAACCGGTTTCATTTTGAGGTTTCACTCTGTTTTCTCCTACAGGGATACATGTATTTGGAACTCTAAATCAAACACGGTTTGTGCTAGCTCTTTGAAAGTTGACACCATAAAGCAATTTCAAGTTCTATCTGTATGGTTTGTTTGCTGTTGATGTAGCCCTAAGCAGAGACTGGCGAGAATCACTTTCATGGAAAGGGCCTGCCAAGCTTCCAAAAAACTACGAGTTGCCTGCAATCTCAGCACACACTTTTTCACCCAATCTTGATGAAACTTTCAGGTAATGATCAGTACACCCATCCCACTTGGCTCGCCAAATTTCGTTTTTCTAGGTGAAAACGTTCGTTGGCAGTAACCGGTTTCATTTTGAGGTTTCACTCTGTTTTCTCCTACAGGGATACATGTATTTGGAACTCTAAATCAAACACGGTTTGTGCTAGCTCTTTGAAACTTGACACCATAAAGCAGTTTCAATTTCTATCTCTATGGTTTGTTTGCTGTTTATGTAGCCCTAAGCAGAGACTGGGGAGAATCACTTTCATGGAAAGGGCCTGCCAAGCTTCCAAAAAACTACGAGTTGCCTGAAATCTCAGCACACACTTTTTCACCCAATCTTGATGAAACTTTCAGGTAATGATCAATACACCAATCCCACTTGGCTCGCCAAGTTTCATTCTTCTAGGTGAAACCGTTCGTTGGCAGTAACCCGTTTCATTTTGAGGTTTCACTCTGTTTTCTCCTATAGGGATACATGTATTTGGAACTCTAAATCAAACACGGTTTGTGCTAGCTCTTTGAACTTGACACCATAAAGCAGTTTCAAGTTCTATCTCTATGGTTTGTTTGCTGTTGATGTAGCCCTAAGCAGAGACTGGCGAGAATCACTTTCATGGAAAGGGCCTACCAAGCTTCCAAAAAACTACGAGTTTCCTGAAATCTCAGCACACACTTCTTCACCCAATCTTGATGAAACTTTCAGGTAATGATCAGTACACCAATCCCACTTGGCTCGCCAAATTTCGTTCTTCTAGGTGAAACCATTCGTTGGCAGTAACCGGTTTCATTTTGAGGTTTCACTCTGTTTTCTCCTATAGGGATACATGTATTTGGAACTCTAAATCAAACACGGTTTGTGCTACCTCTTTGAAACTTGACACCATAAAGCAGTTTCAAGTTCTATCTGTATGGTTTGTTTGCTCTTGATGTAGCCCTAAGCAGAGACTGGCGAGAATCACTTTCATGGAAAGGGCCTGCCAAGCTTCCAAAAAACTACGAGTTGCCTGAAATCTCAGCACACACTTTTTCACCCAATCTTGATGAAACTTTCAGGTAATGATCAGTACACCCATCCCACTTGGCTCGCCAAATTTCGTTCTTCTAGGTGAAACCGTTCGTTGGCATTAACCGGTTTCATTTTGAGGTTTCACTCTGTTTTCTCCTACAGAGATACATGTATTTGGAACTGTAAATCAAACACGGTTTGTGCTAGCTCTTTGAAACTTGACACCATAAAGCAGTTTCAAGTTCTATCTCTATGATTTGTTTGCTGTTGATGTAGCCCTAAGCAGAGACTGGCGAGAATCACTTTCATGGAAAGGGCCTGCCAAGCTTCCAAAAAACTACGAGTTGCCTGAAATCTCAGCAGACACTTTTTCACCCAATCTTGATGAAACTTTCAGGTAATGATCAGTACACCAATCCCACTTGGCTCGCCAAATTTCGTTCTTCTAGGTGAAACCGTTCGTTGGCAGTAACCGGTTTCATTTTGAGGTTTCACTCTGTTTTCTCCTATAGGGATACATGTATTTGGAACTCTAAATCAAACACGGTTTGTGCTAGCTCTTTGAAACTTGACACCATAAAGCAGTTTCAAGTTCTATCTCTATGCTTTGTTTGCTGTTGATGTAGCCCTAAGCAGAGACTGGCGAGAATCACTTTCATGGAAAGGGCCTGCCAAGCTTCCAAAAAACTACGAGTTGCCTGAAATCTCAGCACACACTTTTTCACCCAATCTTGATGAAACTTTCAGGTAATGATCAGTACACCAATCCCACTTGGCTCGCCAAATTTCGTTCTTCTAGGTGAAACCGTTCGTTGGCAGTAACCGGTTTCATTTTGAGGTTTCACTCTCTTTTCTCCTACAGGGATACATGTATTTGGAACTCTAAATCAAACACGGTTTGTGCTAGCTCTTTGAAACTTGACACCATAAAGCAGTTTCAAGTTCTATCTCTATGGTTTGTTTGCTGTTGATGTAGCCCTAAGCAGAGACTGGTGAGAATCACTTTCATGGAAAGGGCCTGCCAAGCTTCCAAAAAACTATGAGTTGCCTGAAATCTCAGCACACACTTTTTCACCCAATCTTGATGAAACTTTCAGGTAATGATCAGTACACCAATCCCACTTGGCTCGCCAAATTTCGATCTTCTAGGTGAAACCGTTCGTTGGCAGTAACCGGTTTCATTTTGAGGTTTCACTCTGTTTTCTCCTACAGGGATACATGTATTTGGAACTCTAAATCAAACACGGTTTGTGCTAGCTCTTTCAAACTTGACACCATAAAGCAGTTTCAAGTTCTATCTCTATGGTTTGTTTGCTGTTGATGTAGCCCTAAGCAGAGACTGGTGAGAATCACTTTCATGGAAAGGGCCTGCCAAGCTTCCAAAAAACTATGAGTTGCCTGAAATCTCAGCACACACTTTTTCACCCAATCTTGATGAAACTTTCAGGTAATGATCAGTACACCAATCCCACTTGGCTCGCCAAATTTCGATCTTCTAGGTGAAACCGTTCGTTGGCAGTAACCGGTTTCATTTTGAGGTTTCACTCTGTTTTCTCCTACAGGGATACATGTATTTGGAACTCTAAATCAAACACGGTTTGTGCTAGCTCTTTCAAACTTGACACCATAAAGCAGTTTCAAGTTCTATCTCTATGGTTTGTTTGCTGTTGATGTAGCCCTAAGCAGAGACTGGCGAGAATCACTTTCATGGAAAGGGCCTGCCAAGCTTCCAAAAAACTACGAGTTGCCTGAAATCTCAGCACACACTTCTTCACCCAATCTTGATGAAACTTTCAGGTAATTATCAGTACACCAATCCCACTTGGCTCGCCAAATTTCGTTTTTCTAGGTGAAACCGTTCGTTGGCAGTAACCGGTTTCATTTTGAGGTTTCACTCTGTTTTCTCCTACAGGGATACATGTATTTGGAACTCTAAATCAAACACGGTTTGTGCTAGCTCTTTGAAACTTGACACCATAAAGCAATTTCAAGTTCTATCTCTATGGTTTGTTTGCTGTTGATGTAGCCCTAAGCAGAGACTGGCGAGAATCACTTTCATGGAAAGGGCCTGCCAAGCTTCCAAAAAACTCCAAGTTGCCTGCAATCTCAGCACACACTTTTTCACCCAATCTTGATGAAACTTTCAGGTAATGATCAGTACACCAATCCCACTTGGCTCGCCAAATTTCGTTCTTCTAGGTGAAACCGTTCGTTGGCAGTAACCGGTTTCATTTTGAGGTTTCACTCTGTTTTCTCCTACAGGGATACATGTATTTGGAATTCTAAATCAAACACGGTTTGTGCTAGCTCTTTGAAACTTGACACCATAAAGCAGTTTCAAGTTCTATCTCTTTGGTTTGTTTGCCGTTGATGTAGCCCTAAGCAGAGACTGGCGAGAATCACTTTCATGGAAAGGGCCTGCCAAGCTTCCAAAAAACAACGAGTTGCCTGAAATCTCAGCAAACACTTTTTCACCCAATCTTGATTAAACTTTCATGTAATGATCAGTACACCAATCCCACTTGGCTCGCCAAATTTCGTTCTTCTAGGTGAAACCGTTCGTTGGCAGTCACCGGTTTCATTTTGAGGTTTTACTCTGTTTTCTCCTATAGGGATACATGTATTTGGAACTCTAAACCGAACACGGTTTGTGCTAGCTCTTTGAAACTTGACACCATAAAGCAGTTTCAAGTTCTATCTCTATGGTTTGTTTGCTGTTGATGTAGCCCTAAGCAGAGACTGGCGAGAATCACTTTCATGGAAAGAGCCTGCCAAGCTTCCAAAAAACTACGAGTTGCCTGAAATCTCAGCACACACTTTTTCACCCAATCTTGATGAAACTTTCAGGTAATGATCAGTACACCAATCCCACTTGGCTCGCCAAATTTCGTTTTTCTAGGTGAAACCGTTCGTTCGCAGTAACCGGTTTCATTTTGAGGTTTCACTCTGTTTTCTCCTACAGGGATACATGTATTTGGAACTCTAAATCAAACACGGTTTGTGCTAGCTCTTTGAAACTTGACACCATAAAGCAATTTCAAGTTCTATCTCTATGGTTTGTTTGCTGTTGATGTAGCCCTAAGCAGAGACTGGCGAGAATCACTTTCATGGAAAGGGCCTGCCAAGCTTCCAAAAAACTACGAGTTGCCTGCAATCTCAGCACACACTTTTTCACCCAATCTTGATGAAACTTTCAGGTAATGATCAGTACACCAATCCCACTTGGCTCGCCAAATTTCGTTCTTCTAGGTGAAACCGTTCGTTGGCAGTAACCGGTTTCATTTTCAGGTTTCACTCTGTTTTCTCCTACAGGGATACATGTATTTGGAACTCTAAATCAAACACGGTTTGTGCTAGCTCTTTGAAACTTGACAGAATAAAGCAGTTTCAAGTTCTATCTCTATGGTTTGTTTGTCGTTGATGTAGCCATAAGCAGAGACTGGCGAGAATCACTTTCATGAAAAGGGCCTGCCAATCTTCCAAAAAACTACGAGTTGCCTGAAATCTCAGCACACACTTTTTCACCCAATCTTGATGAAACTTTCAGGTAATGATCAGTACACCAATCCCACTTGGCTCGCCAAATTTCGTTCTTCTAGGTGAAACCGTTCGTTGGCAGTAACCGGTTTCATTTTGAGGTTTCACTCTGTTTTCTCCTATAGGGATACATGTATTTGGAACTCTAAATCAAACACGGTTTGTGCTAGCTCTTTGAAACTTGACACCATAAAGCAGTTTCAAGTTCTATCTCTATGGTTTGTTTGCTGTTGATGTAGCCCTAAGCAGAGACTGGCGAGAATCACGTTCATGGAAAGGGCCTGCCAAGCTTCCAAAAAACTACGAGTTGCCTGAAATCTCAGCACACACTTTTTCACCCAATCTGATGAAACTTTCAGGTAATGATCAGTACACCAATCCCACTTGGCTCGCCAAATTTCGTTTTTCTAGGTGAAACCGTTCCTTGGCAGTAACCGGTTTCATTTTGAGGTTTCACTCTGTTTTCTCCTACAGGGATACATGTATTTGGAACTCTAAATCAAACACGGTTTGTGCTAGCTCTTTGAAACTTGACACCATAAAGCAATTTCAAGTTCTATCTCTATGGTTTGTTTGCTGTTGATGTAGCCCTAAGCAGAGACTGGCGAGAATCACTTTCATGGAAAGGGCCTGCCAAGCTTCCAAAAAACTACAATTTGCCTGCAATCTCAGCACACACTTTTTCAGCCAATCTTGATGAAACTTTCAGGTAATGATCAGTACACCAATCCCACTTGGCTCGCCAAATTTCGTTCTTCTAGGTGAAACCGTTCGTTGGCAGTAACCGGTTTCATTTTCAGGTTTCACTCTGTTTTCTCCTACAGGGATACATGTATTTGGAATTCTAAATCAAACACGGTTTGTGCTAGCTCTTTGAAACTTGACACCATAAAGCAGTTTCAAGTTCTATCTCTATGGTTTGTTTGTCGTTGATGTAGCCCTAAGCAGAGACTGGCGAGAATCACTTTCATGGAAAGGGCCTGCCAAGCTTCCAAAAAACAACGAGTTGCCTGAAATCTCAGCACACACTTTTTCACCCAATCTTGATGAAACTTTCAGGTAATGATCAGTACACCAATCCACTTGGCTCGCCAAATTTCGTTCTTCTAGGTGAAACCGTTCGTTGGCAGTCACCGGTTTCAATTTGAGGTTTTACTCTGTTTTCTCCTATAGGGATACATGTATTTGGAACTCTAAACCGAACACGGTTTGTGCTAGCTCTTTGAAACTTGACACCATAAAGCAGTTTCAAGTTCTATCTCTATGGTTTGTTTGCTGTTGATGTAGCCCTAAGCAGAGACTGGCGAGAATCACTTTCATGGAAAGGGCCTGCCAAGCTTCCAAAAAACTACGAGTTGCCTGATATCTCAGCACACACTTTTTCACCCAATCTTGATGAAACTTTCAGGTAATGATCAGTACACCAATCCCACTTGGCTCGCCAAATTTCGTTCTTCTAGGTGAAACCGTTCGTTGGCAGTAACCGGTTTCATTTTGAGGTTTCACTCTCTTTTCTCCTACAGGGATACATGTATTTGGAACTCTAAATCAAACACGGTTTGTGCTAGCTTTTTGAAACTTGACACCATAAAGCAGTTTCAAGTTCTATCTCTATGGTTTGTTTGCTGTTGATGTAGCCCTAAGCAGAGACTGGTGAGAATCACTTTCATGGAAAGGGCCTGCCAAGCTTCCAAAAAAACTACGAGTTGCCTGAAATCTCAGCACACACTTTTTCACCCAATCTTGATGAAACTTTCAGGTAATGATCAGTACACCAATCCCACTTGGCTCGCCAAATTTCGTTCTTCTAGGTGAAACCGTTCGTTGGCAGTAACCGGTTTCATTTTGAGGTTTCACTCTGTTTTCTCCTATAGGGATACATGTATTTGGAACTCTAAATCAAACACGGTTTGTGCTAGCTCTTTGAAACTTGATACCATAAAGCAGTTTCAAGTTCTATCTCTATGGTTTGTTTGCTGTTGATGTAGCCCTAAGCAGAGACTGGCGAGAATCACTTTCATGGAAAGGCCTGCCAAGCTTTCAAAAAACTACGAGTTGCCTGAAATCTCAGCACACACTTTTTCACCCAATCTTGATGAAACTTTCAGGTAATGATCAGTACACCAATCCCACTTGGCGCGCCAAATTTCGTTCTTCTAGGTGAAACCGTTCGTTGGCAGTAACCGGTTTCATTTTGAGGTTTCACTCTGTTTTTCTCCTATAGGGATGCATGTATTTGGAACTCTAAATCAAACACGGTTTGTGCTAGCTCTTTGAAACTTGACACCATAAAGCAGTTTCAAGTTCTATCTCTATGGGTTGTTTGCTGTTGATGTAGCCCTAAGCAGAGACTGGCGAAAATCAGATTTATGGAAAGGGCCTGCCAAGCTTCCAAAAAACTACGAGTTGCCTGAAATCTCAGCACACACTTTTTCACCCAATCTTGATGAAACTTTCAGGTAATGATCAGTACACCAATCCCACTTGGCTCGCCAAATTTCGTTCTTCTAGGTGAAACCGTTCGTTGGCAGTAGCCGGTTTCATTTTGAGGTTTCACTCTATTTTCTCCTATAGGGATACATGTATTTGGAACTCTAAATCAAACACGGTTTGTGCTAGCTCTTTGAAACTTGACACCATAAAGCAGTTTCAAGTTCTATCTCTATGGTTTGTTTGCTGTAGATGTAGCCCTAAGCAGAGACTGGCGAGAATCACTTTCATGGAAAGGGCCTGCCAAGCTTCCAAAAAACTACGAGTTGCCTGAAATCTCAGCACACACTTTTTCACCCAATCTTGATGAAACTTTCAGGTAATGATCAGTACACCAATCCCACTTGGCTCGCCAAATTTCATTCTTCTAGGTGAAACCGTTCGTTGGCAGTAACCGGTTTCATTTTGAGGTTTCACTCTGTTTTCTCCTATAGGGATACATGTATTTGGAACTCTAAATCAACTCTGTTTGTGCTAGCTTTTTGAAACTTGACACCATAAAGCAGTTTCAAGTTCTATCTCTATGCTTTGTTTGCTGTTGATGTAGGCCTAAACAGAGACTGTCGAGAATCACTTTCATGGAAAGGGCCTGCCAAGCTTCCAAAAAACTACGAGTTGCCTGAAATCTCAGCACACACTTTTTCACCCAATCTTGATGAAACTTTCAGGTAATGATCAGTACACCAATCCCACTTGGCTTGCCAAATTTCGTTCTTCTAGGTGAAACCGTTTTTTGGCAGTAACAGGTTTCATTTTGAGGTTTCACTCTGTTTTCTCCTATAGGGATACATGTATTTGGAACTCTAAATCAAACACGGTTTGTGCTAGCTCTTTGAAACTTGACACCATAAAGCAGTTTCAAGTTCTATCTCTATGGTTTGTTTGCTGTTGATGTAGCCCTAAGCAGAGACTGGCGAGAATCACTTTCATGGAAAGGGCCTGCCAAGCTTCCAAAAAACTACGAGTTGCCTGAAATCTCAGCACACACTTTTTCACCCAATCTTGATGAAACTTTCAGGTAATGATCAGTACACCAATCCCACTTGGCTCGCCAAATTTCGTTCTTCTAGGTGAAACCATTCGTTGGCAGTAACCGGTTTCATTTTGAGGTTTCACTCTGTTTTCTCCTATAGGGATACATGTATTTGGAACTCTAAATCAAACACGGTTTGTGCTAGCTCTTTGAATCTTGACACCATAAAGCAGTTTCAAGTTCTATCTCTATGGTTTGTTTGCTGTTGATGTAGCCCTAAGCAGAGACTGGCGAGAATCACTTTCATGGAAAGGGCCTGCCAAGCTTCCAAAAAACTACGAGTTGCCTGAAATCTCAGCACACAATTTTTCACCCAATCTTGATGAAACTTTCAGGTAATGAACAGTACACCAATCCCACTTGGCTCGCCAAATTTCGTTCTTCTAGGTGAAACCGTTCGTTGGCAGTAACCGGTTTCATTTGGAGGTTTCACTCTGTTTTCTTCTATAGGGATACATGTATTTGGAACTCTAAATCAAACACGGTTTGTGCTAGCTCTTTGAAACTTGACACCATAAAGCAGTTTCAAGTTCTGTCTCTATGGTTTGTTTGCTGTTGATGTAGGCCTAAGCAGAGACTGGCGAGAATCACTTTCATGGAAAGGGCCTGCCAAGCTTCCAAAAAACTACGAGTTGCCTGAAATCTCAGCACACACTTTTTCACCCAATCTTGATGAAACTTTCAGGTAATGATCAGTACACCAATCCCACTTGGCTCGCCAAATTTCATTTTTCTAGGTGAAACCGTTCGTTGGCAGTAACCGGTTTCATTTTGAGGTTTCACTCTGTTTTCTCCTATAGGGATACATGTATTTGGAACTCTAAATCAAACACGGTTTGTGCTAGCTCTTTGAAACTTGAAACCATAAAGCAGTTTCAAGTTCTATCTCTATGGTTTGTTTGCTGTTGATGTAGCCCTAAGCAGAGACTGGCGAGAATCACTTTCATGGAAAGGGCCTGCCAAGCTTCCAAAAAACTACGAGTTGCCTGAAATCTCAGCACACACTTTTTCACCCAATCTTGATGAAACTTTCAGGTAATGATCAGTACACCAATCCCACTTGGCTCGCCAAATTTCGTTCTTCTAGGTGAAACCGTTCGTTGGCAGTCACCGGTTTCAATTTGAGGTTTTACTCTGTTTTCTCCTATAGGGATACATGTATTTGGAACTCTAAATCAAACACGGTTTGTGCTAGCTCTTTGAAACTTGACACCATAAAGCAGTTTCAAGTTCTATCTCTATGGTTTGTTTGCTGTTGATGTAGCCCTAAGCAGAGACTGGCGAGAATCACTTTCATGGAAAGGGCCTGCCAAGCTTCCAAAAAACTACGAGTTGCCTGAAATCTCAGCACACACTTTTTCACCCAATCTTGATGAAACTTTCAGGTAATGATCAGTACACCAATCCCACTTGGCTCGCCAAATTTCGTTCTTCTAGGTGAAACCATTCGTTGGCAGTAACCGGTTTCATTTTGAGGTTTCACTCTGTTTTCTCCTATAGGGATACATGTATTTGGAACTCTAAATCAAACACGGTTTGTGCTAGCTCTTTGAATCTTGACACCATAAAGCAGTTTCAAGTTCTATCTCTATGGTTTGTTTGCTGTTGATGTAGCCCTAAGCAGAGACTGGCGAGAATCACTTTCATGGAAAGGGCCTGCCAAGCTTCCAAAAAACTACGAGTTGCCTGAAATCTCAGCACACAATTTTTCACCCAATCTTGATGAAACTTTCAGGTAATGAACAGTACACCAATCCCACTTGGCTCGCCAAATTTCGTTCTTCTAGGTGAAACCGTTCGTTGGCAGTAACCGGTTTTCATTTGGAGGTTTCACTCTGTTTTCTTCTATAGGGATACATGTATTTTGGAACTCTAAATCAAACACGGTTTGTGAGCTCTTTGAAACTTGACACCATAAAGCAGTTTCAAGTTCTGTCTCTATGGTTTGTTTGCTGTTGATGTAGGCCTAAGCAGAGACTGGCGAGAATCACTTTCATGGAAAGGGCCTGCCAAGCTTCCAAAAAACTACGAGTTGCCTGAAATCTCAGCACACACTTTTTCACCCAATCTTGATGAAACTTTCAGGTAATGATCAGTACACCAATCCCACTTGGCTCGCCAAATTTCATTTTTCTAGGTGAAACCGTTCGTTGGCAGTAACCGGTTTCATTTTGAGGTTTCACTCTGTTTTCTCCTATAGGGATACATGTATTTGGAACTCTAAATCAAACACGGTTTGTGCTAGCTCTTTGAAACTTGAAACCATAAAGCAGTTTCAAGTTCTATCTCTATGGTTTGTTTGCTGTTGATGTAGCCCTAAGCAGAGACTGGCGAGAATCACTTTCATGGAAAGGGCCTGCCAAGCTTCCAAAAAACTACGAGTTGCCTGAAATCTCAGCACACACTTTTTCACCCAATCTTGATGAAACTTTCAGGTAATGATCAGTACACCAATCCCACTTGGCTCGCCAAATTTCCTTCTTCTAGGTGAAACCATTCGTTGGCAGTAACCGGTTTCATTTTGAGGTTTCAATCTGTTTTCTCCTATAGGGATACATGTATTTGGAACTCTAAATCAAACACGGTTTGTGTTAGCTCTTTGAAACTTGACACCATAAAGCAGTTTGAAGTTCTATCTCTATGGTTTGTTTGCTGTTGATGTAGCCCTAAGCAGAGACTGGCGAGAATCACTTTCATAGAAAAGACCTGCCAAGCTTCCAAAAAACTACGAGTTGCCTGAAATCTCAGCACACACTTTTTCACCCAATCTTGATGAAACTTTCAGGTAATGATCAGTACACCAATCCCACTTGGCTCGCCAAATTTCATTCTTCTAGGTGAAACCGTTCGTTGGCAGTAACCGGTTTCATTTTGAGGTTTCACTCTGTTTTCTCCTATAGGGATACATGTATTTGGAACTCTAAATCAAACTCTGTTTGTGCTAGCTCTTTGAATCTTGACACCATAAAGCAGTTTCAAGTTCTATCTCTATGGTTTGTTTGCTGTTGATGTAGCCCTAAGCAGAGACTGGCGAGAATCACTTTCATGGAAAGGGCCTGCCAAGCTTCCAAAAAACTACGAGTTGCCTGAAATCTCAGCACACACTTTTTCACCCAATCTTGATGAAACTTTCAGGTAATGATCAGTACACCAATCCCACTTGGCACGCCAAATTTCGTTCTTCTAGGTGAAACCGTTCGTTGGCAGTAACCAGTTTCATTTTGAGGTTTCACTCTGTTTTCTCCTATAGGGATACATGTATTTGGAACTCTAAATCAAACACGGTTTGTGCTAGCTCTTTGAAACTTGACACCATAAAGCAGTTTCAAGTTCTATCTCTATGGTTTGTTTGCTGTTGATGTAGCCCTAAGCAGAGACTGTCGAGAATCACTTTCATGGAAAGGGCCTGCCAAGCTTCCAAAAAACTACGAGTTGCCTGAAATCTCAGCACACACTTTTTCACCCAATCTTGATGAAACTTTCAGGTAATGATCAGTACACCAATCCCACTTGGCTCGCCAAATTTCGTTCTTCTAGGTGAAACCGTTCGTTGGCAGTAACCGGTTTCATTTTGAGGTTTCACTCTGTTTTGTCCTATAGGGATACATATATTTGGAACTCTAAATCAAACACGGTTTGTGCTAGCTCTTTGAAACTTGACACCATAAAGCAGTTTCAAGTTCTATCTCTATGGTTTGTTTGCTGTTGATGTAGCCCTAAGCAGAGACTGGCGAGAATCACTTTCATGGAAAGGGCCTGCCAAGCTTCCAAAAAACTACGAGTTGCCTGAAATCTCAGCACACACTTTTTCACCCAATCTTGATGAAACTTTCAGGTAATGATCAGTACACCAATGCCACTTGGCTCGCCAAATTTCGTTCTTCTAGGTGAAACCGTTCGTTGGCAGTAACCGGTTTCATTTGGAGGTTTCACTCTGTTTTCTCCTATAGGGATACATGTATTTGGAACTCTAAATCAAACACGGTTTGTGCTAGCTCTTTGAAACTTGACACCATAAAGCAGTTTCAAGTTCTATCTCTATGGTTTGATTGCTGTTGATGTAGCCCTAAGCAGAGACTGGCGAGAATCACTTTCATGGAAAGGGCCTGCCAAGCTTCCAAAAAACTACGAGTTGCCTGAAATCTCAGCACACACTTTTTCACCCAATCTTGATGAAACTTTCAGGTAATGATCAGTACACCAATCCCACTTGGCTCGCCAAATTTCGTTCCTCTAGGTGAAACCGTTCGTTGGCAGTAACCGGTTTCATTTTGAGGTTTCACTCTGTTTTCTCCTATAGGGATACATGTATTTGGAACTCTAAATCAAACACGGTTTGTGCTAGCTCTTTGAAACTTGAAACCATAAAGCAGTTTCAAGTTCTATCTCTATGGTTTGTTTGCTGTTGATGTAGCCCTAAGCAGAGACTGGCGAGAATCACTTTCATGGAAAGGGCCTGCCAAGCTTCCAAAAAACTACGAGTTGCCTGAAATCTCAGCACACACTTTTTCACCCAATCTTGATGAAACTTTCAGGTAATGATCAGTACACCAATCCCACTTGGCTCGCCAAATTTCGTTCTTCTAGGTGAAACCGTTCGTTGGCAGTAACCGGTTTAATTTTGAGGTTTCACTCTGTTTTCTCCTATAGGGATACATGTATTTGGAACTCTAAATCAAACACGGTTTGTGCTAGCTCTTTGAAACTTGACACCATAAAGCAGTTTCAAGTTCTATCTCTATGGTTTGTTTGCTGTTGATGTAGCCCTAAGCAGAGACTGGCGAGAATCACTTTCATGGAAAGGGCCTGCCAAGCTTCCAAAAAACTACGAGTTGCCTGAAATCTCAGCACACACTTTCTCACCCAATCTTGATGAAACTTTCAGGAAATGATCAGTACACCAATCCCACTTGGCTCGCCAAATTTCGTTCTTCTAGGTGAAACCGTTCGTTGGCAGTAACCGGTTTCATTTTGAGGTTTCACTCTGTTTTCTCCTATAGGGATACATGTATTTGGAACTCTAAATCAAACACGGTTTGTGCTAGCTCTTTGAAACTTGACACAATAAAGCAGTTTCAAGTTCTATCTCTATGGTTTGTTTGCTGTTGATGTAGCCCTAAGCAGAGACCGGCGAGAATCACTTTCATAGAAAGGGCCTGCCAAGCTTCCAAAAAACTACGAGTTGCCTGAAATCTCAGCACACACTTTTTCACCCAATCTTGATGAAACTTTCAGATAATGATCAGTATACCAATCCCACTTGGCTCGCCAAATTTCGTTTTTGTAGGTGAAACCGTTCGTTGGCAGTAACCGGTTTCATTTTGAGGATTCACTCTGTTTTCTCCTCTAGGGATACATGTATTTGGAACTCTAAATCAAACACGGTTTGTGATAGCTCTTTGAAACTTGACACCATAAAGCAGTTTCAAGTTCTATCTCTATGGTTTGTTTGCTGTTGATGTAGCACTAAGCAGAGACTGGCGAGAATCACTTTCATGGAAAGGGCCTGCCAAGCTTCCAAAAAACTACGAGTTGCCTGAAATCTCAGCACACACTTTTTCACCCAATCTTGATGAAACTTTCAGGTAATGATCAGTACACCAATCCCACTTGGCTCGCCAAATTTCCTTTTTCTAGGTGAAACCGTTCGTTGGCAGTAACCGGTTTCATTTTGAGGTTTCACTCTGTTGTGTCCTATAGGGATACATGTATTTGGAACTCTAAATCAAACTCTGTTTGTGCTAGCTCTTTGAAACTTGACACCATAAAGCAGTTTCAAGTTCTATCTCTATGGTTTGTTTGCTGTTGATGTAGCCCTAAGCAGAGCCTGGCGAGAATCACTTTCATAGAAAGGGCCTGCCAAGCTTCCAAAAAACTACGAGTTGCCTGAAATCTCAGCACACACTTTTTCACCCAATCTTGATGAAACTTTCAGGTAATGATCAGTACACCAATGCCACTTGGCTCGCCAAATTTCGGACTTCTAGTTGAAACCGTTCGTTGGCAGTAACCGGTTTCATTTTGAGGTTTCACTCTGTTTTCTCCTATAGGGATACATGTATTTGGAACTCTAAATCAAACACGGTTTGTGCTAGCTCTTTGAAACTTGACACCATAAAGCAGTTTCAAGTTCTATCTCTATGGTTTGTTTGCTGTTGATGTAGCCCTAAGCAGAGACTGGCGAGAATCACTTTCATGGAAAGGGCCTGCCAAGCTTCCAAAAAACTATGAGTTGCCTGAAATCTCAGCACACACTTTTTCACCCAATCTTGATGAAACTTTCAGGTAATGATCAGTACACCAATCCCACTTGGCTCGCCAAATTTCGTTCTTCTAGGTGAAACCGTTCGTTGGCAGTAACCGGTTTCATTCTGAGGTTTCACTCTGTTTTGTCCTATAGGGATACATGTATTTGGAACTCTAAATCAAACACGGTTTGTGCTAGCTCTTTGAAACTTGACACCATAAAGCAGTTTCAAGTTCTATCTCTATGGTTTGTTTGCTGTTGATGTAGCACTAAGCAGAGACTGGCGAGAATAACTTTCATGGAAAGGGCCTGCCAAGCTTCCAAAAAACTACGAGTTGCCTGAAATCTCAGCACACACTTTTTCACCCAATCTTGATGAAACTTTCAGGTAATGATCAGTACACCAATCCCACTTGGCTCGCCAAATTTCGTTCTTCTAGGTGAAACCGTTCGTTGGCAGTAACCGGTTTCATTTTGAGGTTTCACTCTCTTTTGTCCTATAGGGATACAT